>NW_027195440.1:52500-189143 GCF_038502225.1 Cherax quadricarinatus | reverse complement strand
AAAAATAGGAGAGGAGAGTTATTAAATGGAGAGTTAGAGGTATTGGGAAGATGGAAGGAATATTTGAGGAATTGTTAAATGTTGATGAAGATAGGGAAGCTGTGATTTCGTGTATAGGGCAAGGAGGAATAACATCTTGTAGGAGTGAGGAAGAGCCAGTTGTGAGTGTGGGGGAAGTTCGTGAGGCAGTAGGTAAAATGAAAGGGGGTAAGGCAGCCGGGATTGATGGGATAAAGATAGAAATGTTAAAAGCAGGTGGGGATATAGTTTTGGAGTGGTTGGTGAAATTGTTTAATAAATGTATGGAAGAGGGTAAGGTACCTAGGGATTGGCAGAGAGCATGCATAGTTCCTTTGTATAAAGGCAAAGGGGATAAAAGAGAGTGCAAAAATTATAGGGGGATAAGTCTGTTGAGTGTACCTGGTAAAGTGTATGGTAGAGTTATAATTGAAAGAATTAAGAGTAAGACGGAGAATAGGATAGCAGATGAACAAGGAGGCTTTAGGAAAGGTAGGGGGTGTGTGGACCAGGTGTTTACAGTGAAACATATAAGTGAACAGTATTTAGATAAGGCTAAAGAGGTCTTTGTGGCATTTATGGATTTGGAAAAGGCGTATGACAGGGTGGATAGGGGGGCAATGTGGCAGATGTTGCAAGTGTATGGTGTAGGAGGTAGGTTACTGAAAGCAGTGAAGAGTTTTTACGAGGATAGTGAGGCTCAAGTTAGAGTATGTAGGAAAGAGGGAAATTTTTTCCCAGTAAAAGTAGGCCTTAGACAAGGATGTGTGATGTCACCGTGGTTGTTTAATATATTTATAGATGGGGTTGTAAGAGAAGTAAATGCGAGGGTCTTGGCAAGAGGCGTGGAGTTAAAAGATAAAGAATCACACACAAAGTGGGAGTTGTCACAGCTGCTCTTTGCTGATGACACTGTGCTCTTGGGAGATTCTGAAGAGAAGTTGCAGAGATTGGTGGATGAATTTGGTAGGGTGTGCAAAAGAAGAAAATTAAAGGTGAATACAGGAAAGAGTAAGGTTATGAGGATAACAAAAAGATTAGGTGATGAAAGATTGAATATCAGATTGGAGGGAGAGAGTATGGAGGAGGTGAACGTATTCAGATATTTGGGAGTGGACGTGTCAGCGGATGGGTCTATGAAAGATGAGGTGAATCATAGAATTGATGAGGGAAAAAGAGTGAGTGGTGCACTTAGGAGTCTGTGGAGACAAAGAACTTTGTCCTTGGAGGCAAAGAGGGGAATGTATGAGAGTATAGTTTTACCAACGCTCTTATATGGGTGTGAAGCGTGGGTGATGAATGTTGCAGCGAGGAGAAGGCTGGAGGCAGTGGAGATGTCATGTCTGAGGGCAATGTGTGGTGTGAATATAATGCAGAGAATTCGTAGTTTGGAAGTTAGGAGGTGCGGGATTACCAAAACTGTTGTCCAGAGGGCTGAGGAAGGGTTGTTGAGGTGGTTCGGACATGTAGAGAGAATGGAGCGAAACAGAATGACTTCAAGAGTGTATCAGTCTGTAGTGGAAGGAAGGCGGGGTAGGGGTCGGCCTAGGAAGGGTTGGAGGGAGGGGGTAAAGGAGGTTTTGTGTGCGAGGGGCTTGGACTTCCAGCAGGCATGCTTGAGCGTGTTTGATAGGAGTGAATGGAGACAAATGGTTTTTAATACTTGACGTGCTGTTGGAGTGTGAGCAAAGTAACATTTATGAAGGGATTCAGGGAAACCGGCAGGCCGGACTTGAGTCCTGGAGATGGGAAGTACAGTGCCTGCACTCTGAAGGAGGGGTGTTAATGTTGCAGTTTAAAAACTGTAGTGTAAAGCACCCTTCTGGCAAGACAGTGATGGAGTGAATGATGGTGAAAGTTTTTCTTTTTCGGGCCACCCTGCCTTGGTGGGAATCGGCCGGTGTGATAATAAAAAAAATAATTTTCTTAGTAGACATAGAAGGGTTCTGGTGTTACCCAATCATCTTCATCTGCAGGGAGGTTGCTCAAGATCATTGGTCAATGGTAATCGTCTTTATGGATGAAGCGATGCACCCTCTGTGGGAGAGTCATTCTTTGGGTCCTGTGAGGAGGAGTATTAACCCTTTGGGGGTCACCAGGCCCTCTCAGAGACTTGTTCTCAGGGTTGCCAAAATTTAAAAAAAAATTATTTTTCTTATGAAAAGATAGAGAATCTTTTCCCAATCATAATGACACCAAAAGTATGAAATTTGATGGAAAACTTACGGAATTATACTCTTGCAAAGTTAGCTGTATCGACCATGTTTACGCATCGGCGATTTTGCCCACTTTGAGCCCTATTTTTGGCCAATTCCAATGCACTAGTCGACAAAAATCATAACTATTTCGCTAGAACTCCGTTTCTATCAAATGAGTACAAGAAACCACCCATTTATCGATTTCAACTATCCAATAAAGCGGTCAGAATTTAGCAATTTTGCCAATTTCACACAAATTTCAGAAGATGCCAATTTCCAAATAGGGTCCAGAATAAACAAGAAAGACATTCCTGGCACTAAAATAACATTTTCTCTGTTTATTAGTCACGTCCCCAGGCCCCTCTTACATTTCTTTTGCTTTCCACTTTGATTTTTTATTCTTACAAAAATAATAAGATTTACTGTTATACAGATTACTGCATTAGTGTAGAAATGGTACAAATAATATCGGTGCACTTGTGAAAGAATATTAGATTCACCAGTTGACGTATATTGGACACTTAGCATGATTTGTTTACTTTTGAACTTTGGTAAAAATCGAACATTTCTGCTACTTCGAGCTCAATTTCAAAGTACTTTTCATTGTAAAACCAGTCAAAATCATCTCAATTTCTGTAATATGTCTTCCATTCTATACAATGAGACCAGGAAAACTAGAATACAACAATAAATACCATACAAAAATACAGTGCAAAGTTGCTGTTTTAAACCAAAAACACAGTCAAAGTTTTTTTTCTCATTACGCACTGTGTGCTGCAGGATTTTTTTTTATACTGCACACACTGACCACATAGACCCATTCTTTCATATGTAGGCCTACCAGCTTTCTCTTGCTATAATCAGTGCTATTTTCAACTTGGAGAGGATGTTCTTTATCTGGTGTGTAGAATTCTTGCATTGCATAGAATTGTCTCTTCTTCAGCGTATCAAGGCATACATTTAAGGCAGTAATATCCTGTTGTATGTGTAAATCTGCCATTTTGACTCTGTCTCTCCTCCTGGTACCTGTAATAAAGCAGAGAGCTCTATTCTGGACCTGTTGCAACTTTAGCATGTTGGTCTTTGTTGTTAACGACATTGGTACAAATGGGTATTCGAGTATTGGTCTTATCATTTTATACAGATGTTTTTTGACATGTTAAGGGGCTTGATTAAATCTAAAGAGACTGCTAAGACTATCTTTGGCTATGTTGATCTTTTTATTGACGTGAGATGTTGAGTGGAGAAGCCTATCTATTTCATATCCCAAGATCTTGTTAGGATTTCTAATGGCTACAGGTGTACCTCTGATGAAGATACCCCCCTTATCTTCGATGGTTGATGCAAAACATCCTATCGTGTAAACCAGGACTTTGTCAGGGTTAGTCGTAATTCTCCATCTTTTCCCAATTGGATGTTCGATGAAGTTCAATATTCATTTTTTCTATGACTCTCATATTTGTATTTTCCTGTTACAGGAGTTGACGAAACGACATGGATAACATCATCTGCAAATTGAGTTATAATTGTATCATTAAACTCTGGTTGAGGAAGATCATTCACATAAATATTGAATAGAATTGGACTAATACAAGAACCTTGTGGGACACCAGCTGTCAGTATAAAAGGCTCTGTTGACTTGCCATGAAAGGTAGGAATGATTTTTTTTGAGTTAAGAAGTTATATATAAATCTGAGAAATGTCCAGTTATGGTCAGGTAGGTCAATAAGTTTGTATATAAGACCATCATGCCATAAGCTATCAAAAGCTTTAAGAACATCTCTGGTGGCAATTAGGGCAAGAAACATCATGGCAATGATGTTTCAGACTCGCTACAGTATCAAAAATAATATTTATTGCATGATGGGTACCTCTATGTGTCCTAAAGCTAAACTGTTTTTCAGTAAAAAGGTGGTTAAACTCCATATAGCAGTTCATTCTGTTTTAAATGATCTTTTCAAGAACTTTCCCAGTGACTTCAAGTAAGGATATAGGTCTATAGTTTTCTGGTTGATGGCTGTTTTTATTGGGTTTAGCAAGAAAGATCATCCTAGCAGTCTTAAAAATAACTGGAAAATGTCCTGAGGCCAAGATGGCTTTAAAGATATTAACCAAGGACTGTTTACAATTTCTTGGTAGGAACTTTATTTGTTTCATTGTTATTCCAGAGAGACCAGGGGCTCTATTTCACATTCTTCCAATAACTTGACTCATCTCAAGTAGTGTGATAGGTCTAGTAAGCGGGTGTGCCTCTTCAAGAGTTGATATATTGATGGTAGGTAGTGGTTGTAGATCTGCTAAGTTCTCATCTCTCCATTCATTGACCAACTGATAATGATTATTATTAAATCGACGACTGTTATTGTGGGAGAGAATTTTCTCCCATACATCACCCATCAAATTAGCCTGGTCCTGTGGATCATCAAGTTTAATCTCAACCTCTTCATCATCATCATCAGTGAAGGTATGAATTAGGTAGGTAGGAGCCTTGTGTTTTGCACCTAAAAGTTGCTGAATCTTACTCCAAAATTTTGCAGGCTCTCGTTTATACTGATTAGCTTTTAGAGCTAGCAATTTCCATGAGTCACGTTTGTGATGACTAATCATGTTAATTAATTCTTGCCTCATTCTGTACAATGTAGCTACTGGTGGTTGCCGCGTTTGAAGATGCCTTTGAGATTCTATTTGATAATTTCTCATACCGTCTCTAATTTCCCTCATAGGTTTATATTGTTGGTAGATCTTTGTGGAAGCTAATTGGCAAGTTGCATTAGTAGCATCAATTATTCAATTGTGAAGTGACCTGATCGCGTCGTCAATTGCAGTGGAAGGTAGATTTTCCAATGACACAATTTCATCTTCACCCAGAAATGCCCTGAAGTGGTCAAATCCTAGGGTGTTGAGGTTGGGTTTAGGAGGTACAGGTATTCTAAATGGAGAAGTTTGTAGTTGTATTATAACAGGGATATGGTCAGATCCTATGTTTCTACCAGGAGAGATACGACAATGAAAGAGGTCACAGTCTCTGTTTGTCAGGACTATATCTGGTGTCCTTGGATGACGACCAATATACGATTTAAAGAATGGGCCTTGAAATGACAAGTTTCTGGCTGCCATGATAGTAAATAGTTATTTTCCTTTCAAGTCACCCAGTGGATTACCAACTCCACAGTTAAAGAGGTCGGGGTGTTGAGCATTAAAATCTCCCGCTAGAATTGTTGGAATATTTCTGCTTAATATCGTATGTAGAGGAATTGACTCTATATATGGTTGTTTTGGGGGAAAATATCCATTTCCTATCAATATTTGGCCATGAGATGTCGTCAGTTCTATTGCAAGAATGTTATCTTCATCAACATGAATATTTCTAAATGCATAACCTAATTTAACTAAGATGGCTATGCGACTATAGGGTCCTCTCGATTTCTCCACAGTAGAGTAACCAACCACGTAATTTAATATGTTGATCAACTCTTGCAGCTGTCTCATTCTAGAGTATAACATCAGGATTGTAATTGTGTAGCTCAACTTCAAGGAGGTAATGGCTATTAAAGAAATGTTGAACATTAAGTTGGAAAATTGTAATCCCCATTATTTCTTGCACTTCGCACGTGTACTGCAGTCTGAACGTCTGCAAGTAAATTCATGTTTGGTATACACACTATCCCTGCTGGACTCGTCAAGGGGAGGAGGGAAATTCTGAGTAGTTGCTTGTGTACTAAAAGTGTCACCATCCTCACTAGAGTTGGTAATATTAACCCATCATTAGAAAACTGAGTTGTGATATTCCCAGTTTCAGGAAGCAGAGGCTCGTGAGAGTTAATGGGAGACTGTGGAGGCTCCAAGGAAAAATTTGGTAGGCCAGGTGAATTACCCTGGGAAAGTTCCTGTTCAACAGGATCAGCTGCAATAGCAGAAGAGTAAGCACCATTCTCTGGGGCATGGTTAGGGTCAGATATTGACTTATTGGGCTGAGGGGAGTTGACAACCTGGGTATGCGAGGTTTGTGATCCCTGAGCAAGGGACGAATTAGGCGTTTATAGAGGTAAAGTAGGGCACATCCTGTTTTGAGAGGGTTGGGCCATAATAACCTTAACGTTTTCTGGGATAGTAATGGGAGTGATCCCATTAGCCATTAACAAATCTTTGAAAATATTAAAGCAGAGTTGAATGTCACCACCTGCTATGTCCTTAGCCATCATATACATCAATTGAGCTCTCGTCATATCCCCGGCTGAGGATACCTGAGACATGGGAGGTGAGGATGGACCTTGTGGTTGCGTTTGTGTATATTGTAAGTGAGGGTTAGATTGGGACACTCCAAGAGGGGCAGAATTCCAAACATTGGAACCGGTGGAAGATACCTGAGGAGTCCCACTAGATCCAGGCAAAGCTGGAAAGGAAGTTTGGGACATTGTTGGAGGTGGCTTGGACAGTTTCTTGGCAGTTTCTAGAGTTTTCTGTATTACCTTTTTCCTCTCAGGACAGATATCAGAAACAGCATGGTGTTTTCCATTGCAGAGGACACACTTGGGCTTAGTTTTGTTATGACAATCTTTAAAAGAATGTTGACCAGAGCATATGCTGCAAATCAGTGCTTGGGTACTGCATTTGTTGGTGGTATGACCAAATGCGTAACATTTGTAACATTGTGTAACACTGACAAACCGCTCAAGAGAGATTTGGTCAGGTGTTCATCTGGTGCCAAAACATTTGAAACCATTTTGACACACTAGTTTGGCTGCTTCAGGTGTCTCAAGTATTAACTTTAATGTTACCTGATTGTTGTCAGGTTTAGAGAATTTATATGCTTGGACAGCCTTAACCCTTTCAGGGTCCGTCCCGTAGATCTACGGCTTTACGTTCAGGGTCCAAACCGTAGATCTACGTCATGAACTCAGCTCACTCTGATAAACTGTGAGTGGTACATTTGGGCCTAGATATGAGAGAATACATCTATGTGGTATGTGTGCACCACATAAAACAGATCCTGCAGCACACTGTGTATAATGAGAGAAAAAAACTGAAATCATGATTTTTCGATTAAAACAGCGACTTTGCAGTGTTTTTTCGTATGTTTTTTATAGTTGTATTTGAGATTTCTTGGTCTCATTTTATAGAATGGAAGACATATTACAGAAATAGAGATGATTTTGATTGGTTTTAGCACTGGAAATGGCTTGAAACTGAGCTCAAAGTAGCAGAAATGTTAAATTTTTGCCGATAGTCAAGAGTAAACAAACGACCTCACACGTCTAATACACGCCAGCTGGTGGGTCTAATATGCATTCCAAAATATGGTGATGATATTTATACAATTATTACAGTATTGCATAACAGCAAATCTTCTATTTTTTGGTGTGAATAAAAATTCATTATGTGAATAAAAAATCAAAATGGAATTTATTTGTAAAGCCTCAAAACATAACTAATGAACAGAGGAAATGTTAGTTTAGTTCCAGGAATACCTACATTGCTTATTCTGGACCCTATTTTGAAATTGGAATATTTTGAACTTTGTGTTAAATTGGCCAAATTAACAATTTCTGATCACTTTAATTTGTAGTTGAAACAGTTGACTTGGCGATTTCTTGTGCTCAATCGATAGAATAGAAGTAATACTAGTGAAATAGCTAAGAATTTGGTTGACTGGAATAATGTAATTGGCCTAAAATGGGAGTCAAAGTCGGCAAAATCGCCGATTCGTAAACATCGCTGACACATCAAAATTCGCGAGAGCATAATTTCGTCAATTTTCCATCAAATTTCGTACTTTTTGTTTTATTACCTTCACAAAAAGATTCTCTACCATTTCATAAGAAAAAACAACAAATTTTTCTTTTGAAAATTCTTGGACACTGGAACACCACTTCAGATTTGGGCCTTGGACCCTGAAGGGGTTAAATTCAGCATTCTCCCTATTAAAGTTGTCAACAAGTTCATTCATTGTGCTCTCTCTCATGAAGCTGTTAATTCTGGCCACAAACACAGTTTGCTGGGCTTGGTAGCTTTCAGGTGCAATTGGTTGATACCAAAAGTCTTCAATTTGTCTAGAACATCTTGCTTGAGCAGTTGAAGTAACTCCAGAAGAGAGGAGAGGTACTGCCCAAGCGTGGGTTTGAAAAACATCCACTGGAGCAACAGTTGAATTCAAATAAATACATTCTAGAATTTCTTTCTTCGACTTTTGGTTGTCATCAACACGTAATCTTACTCTTATTCGTGCCATGATGTCCAGGAAGGTACATCTGCCACATAAGTTGCTTTAACAAAAAGGGTCTTTCCTTAGTGTTAGTCCTGACATCCTATTTCAGCTGACTTATGAAGGTCAGCCCCTAAGATAGCCTACCCTCGAGTGGTGAGGGGGAAAGAGCCCAAGGCAAAGATCAGCCGGATTTTAAAAAACCACACGGGCTACCGGATGGTCAAAATGCCTTGTGTTAACTCGCCAAAGGCGAAGTTGCCGAAAAAGAAGAAGATAGGAAAGTCAGAAGGATAGCAATGTAAGTAGTGTGTTAGTGTGTGGGCCAGTGTAGGGTGAGGGGAGGATGGGGAATGATGGGGGGATGGGGAAGAGAGGGGTGAACAAGCAAGCAAGTCACCGCATTACCCTCTTGATGGGATGGGGCTCTAAGTGACTGCAAGCAAGTTTCATCTCGGCTCTGGTCGAGAACAACTCAGGATAACCCGAAAAAAATCTCGAGTAACAGTGTTTGGAGTTGCTCTGATCGAGACTTACTCAGGATAACTGAAGAGCAGGAATGACGACATCTTCTCTCCATGGTGGCTGGATGGCGACTCTGTCTGTCTAGCCACATCATCTTCACTTTCACTGTCTATTCCAGGTGTAGGGCCACGGGATGTACTCCGGGATGTACTCCGTGATGTACTCTCTCCCCTTGGAATTGCACATGGTACACTACCTGTGTGCATGCAGTGGTATATATACTGACGCTTCACTGGTGAATATGATTCCTCACTATCACAACTCGAATGGTTATCAAGAGCAATAATATCGAAGTCCACTTCACCATCATCACCATTACTCAAGTCTGAGGCCTGGCCAGGTGAAAATATTACTTTTCTCTTGTGATGAGGTACAACTGAAAGCGACTGAGACACACCAGCACCCGAGGTGGAAAGTTGAGGGTCGTAAGAATTTTCGGCACTATTTTCAATATCCTGATCATTGCTTTTGGTCACAAATTGATCAGAACCATAGAATTCCTCTTCAGATCCACTTCTATCAGTTTCAGAACTATCAGTTAGGAAGAGAAAATTCCCAGTTCACCTTGGAGTGAGAGCTTCCTCGCTGTGAGGCATGGTGAACAAAGCGTACTGAGATGGCGTTCTCATAATGCCATTCCGGCGCCCAGATTTTTTGTTTACTGTGCACACTAATCACGCAGACCCATTCTCTTAGATGTAGGCCTACCATCCTTCTTGCACTAAATTTGAAGCTGCTAGAATTTTGGCGTAGTTCTATGGTTTGGACCCTGGTTTCAAAGCTGTAGAACTATGGGACAGACACTGAAAAGGTTAAAATTAATACAGTATTCAAGCTAAAAATGTATAAGGCACTGGGTATAAGAGTCAGTGAGAAGTTAACTCTTAAGCACTTGGTTTAGTGCCTTGTTTTATCAACTAATGATTTTAACCCTTTCAGGGTCCAAGGCCAAAATCTGAAGTGGTGTCCCAATGTCCAAGAAATTTTGAAAAAAAAAAAATTATTTTTTCTTACAGAGTTAAAGATAATATTTTTGTGATGGTAATAAAACAAAAAAAAAATTTTCTGATCAGCACTTACCGAGATACAGTGGCGGGAAATTGATCCAAAATGACCTGGTGGCAGCAACATCAGTGAATTCCGCAAAATCCCATTTTTTTATTTTACGTTTTTTATATTTTTTCTTTTCTTTTCTAATTTTTTTCTTTTTCTAATAACATTTGTGGCCTGTGAGACCAGTATAATGTATATTGTATATTCAAATTCAAATTCAAAGTTTATTCTCTATAAGGATTACAATGCTGAGTTTACAGAATTTGGTTATTGTGTGGTTTACATGTAGTAAAATACTAATTACAGAGGGGGCCACTAGAACACCTAGCATGGCTAGGCATTTCGGGCAGACTTAGATTAATTCTTAACTTTAAAATATTACAAATTATGAGGTAAGTTGGTATTATGGCTAAGTGACTAAATACTAGTTTGTGAGTTTAGCAATGTGAATGCTTTTGTTTTGGCACAATACATAGTTTCAGTATTGGAGTATCATAAGCCAACTTATGACTAGTTAGGATTCATTATTTTAAGATTGAGATTGATATTTCTGTTTATGGTCAAATGGGTGAGTGAGTGTAAGTGTGAACCACCAGGTGGTATTTGTGTCATTAGTTGACGGGGTGTATCAGGGAGATAAGATGTTTTATAATGGTAGTTTTGAAGGTGATGAATGTGTCTGCAGTTTTAGAGTTTTCAGGTAGGGTGTTCCAGATTTTAGGGTCTTTGACATACAGGTCTCCCTCAATATTCGCGTTTTCAACTTTCGCGGGCTTCACACATTCGCGAATTCCCAACCGCCAAATTCCCTGCCGCCAAATCATATTTAAGTTTACCTCCACTAGTCCTTACTACCCTCCCTCTGACCCCTGCAACTGGCAGCCAACCCTCCCACCACTGTGTGGTGAGTGTTTTGTTTGTTCATCATTTGCTATTAAACTACAGTATAAATAATGTAAACCCATCCATGACTGCATATTAAAATGGCTATTCAGACAGGTATTGGAAGGTGACATCATGTGTTTACTCTTGAACACAGCGAAGAATCAAACATTTCTGCTACTGCTAATAATAATAATAATAATAATAATAATAATAATAATAATAATAATAATAATAATAATAATAAATACGATAGAATTGAAGAAGGAAATTGTACAAAAATACGAGGGTTGAAGCAGTGGTGGAGGAAGTGGTTGACGCATCGTCAGTGTGGCTTTGTTTATGCTGGAGTGAGTATTAGTCTCCGTGCTCTTCCAAACATTTCACAATAACTCATTGTATTTGGTGCTTGTAGATTGAGTGTGACTGGAGTGGTTGAGGCAGTGGTAGAGGCAGTGATAGAAGCAGTGGTAGAGGCAGTGGTAGAGGCAGTGGTAGAGGCAGTGGGTGAGGCAGTGGTAGAGGCAATGATAGAGGCAGTGGGTGAGGCAGTGGTAGAGGCAGTTATAGAGGCAGTGGTAGAGGCAGTTATAGAGGCAGTGGGTGAGGCAGCAGTTGAGGCAGTGGTAGAGGCAGTGGTAGAGGCAGTGGGTGAGGCAGTGGTAGAGGCAATGATAGAGGCAGTGGGTGAGGCAGTGGTAGAGGCAGTTATAGAGGCAGTGGTAGAGGCAGTTATAGAGGCAGTGGGTGAGGCAGCAGTTGAGGCAGTGGTAGAGGCAGTGGTAGAGGCAGTGGGTGAGGCAGCGGTTGAGGCAGTGGTAGAGGCAGTGGGTGAGGCAGTGGGTGAGGCAGTGGGTGAGGCAGTGGGTGAGGCAGTGGGCGAGGCAGTGATAGAGGCAGTGATACTTACTAACATATATGTTATAAATAATAATAGTACATTATGAATAACATTTATTATTATTATTATTATTATTATTATAAATGTTATTAATATTAACATGTACTATTATTATTTATAGCATATATGTTAGTAAATGCTACTGCCTCTATCACTGCCTCACCCACTGCCTCACCCACTGCTTCACCCACTGCCTCTACCACTGCCTCACCCACTGCCTCACCCACTGCCTCTACCACTGCCTCACCCACTGCCTCACCCACTGCCTCTACCACTGCCTCACCCACTGCCTCTATAACTGCCTCAACCATTCCAGTTGCACTCAATCTACAAGCACCAAATACAATGAATTTTTGTGAAATGTTTGGAAGAGCACGGAGACTAACGCTCACTCCAGCATAAACAAAGCCACACTGACGATGTGTCAACCACTTCCTACACCACTGCTTCAACCCTCGTATTTTTGTACAATTTCCTTCTTCAATTCTTTCGTATTTATTTTTATTATTATATTATTATTATATTATTATTATTATTATTATTATTATTATTATTATTATTATTATTATTATTAGCAGTAGCAGTAGCAGTAGCAGTAGCACAAATGTTTGATTCTTTGCTGTGTTCAAGAGTAAACACATGATGTCACCTTCCAATACCTGTCCAAATAGCCATTCCAATATGCAGTCATGAATGGGTTGACATTATTTATACTGTAGTTTAATAGCAAATAATAAACAAACAAAACACTCTTCAGTCCACACAGTGTAATCAGTGGAGGTGGTCAGGGGAGAAGAGCTAGCTGCCAGTTCTTCTCCAGTAGGGGACCACCTCAAAACTTTAAGGGTCATTACATCGTCTTCAGGCTTCTATCAACTTTTCTGTAGGGTAGTAGGGACTTGCAGTGGTGGAGGCAGTGGTATTTAATAACATACATGTAATTAAGCCATAATGTATGTATTTAGTACAATTTACGACGTTTTCATGTATTTTATGATTGTTCATAGTTCGACAAGTTAAGGAAGCAGTATTGTATTATATTTCCCTACAATATATTGGGGCACCAAACATTCGCGATTTTTCAACATTCGCGAGGCTCTTGATCCCATAACCCTCGTGAATGTTGAGGGAGACCTGTACATTGAATTTTTGCACAAATAACCCACACATAGAAGAGAGGAGCTTACGACAACGTTTCAGTCCGACTTGGACCATTTACAAAGTCACACTAACCAGAAGTGGAGCAGGACGGCTATATATAGGCAGGAAGAGGTAGTGGTGGTAGTAGTAGTAGTAGTGGTGGTGGTAGTAGTAGTAGTAGTAGTGGTAGCAGTGGGAAACTAAGGAGGAGGAGCCAGTCAAATATAAAGAAAGGGGAGCACTGCAATGGAGCTAGGTGCCCACAGAGGGAGAGCAAGTGCACAGAGGTGGGGGGAAGGGGAAGTGATGAAATAAATGAACGAACAGAAATACACGACAGAAGAAAGAAAAAACAAAAAAAAAAGGAAAGAGGAAAGGGGAAGAGGGAGAAGAAGAAAAAAATGAGGAATCAGGTTAAGTCACGGGTGTACTGAAGTTTGTAGCATTTTACAATGTAGTGGGAGAGGAAGGCATCTACAGAGACAAAGCCAGGACTAAGATTCATAAAAGGAAAGTTGTGTATTAGAGAGGATTCAACAAGACGGCGACTGTTAAAGTTGGAAGTAGGGAAGACAGTTTTAGCAGAAGACCAGTCTATAGGATGGCTGTGATCTCTGACATGACAGAAAAGAGCATTGTTAGTGTCGGCAAGCCTAACACTATTTTTGTGCTCCCTAAGTCTGTCAAAAAGATCGGCCAGTTTCTCCGAAGTATTGAAGAGGACAGGAGGAGCAAGAAATAAAGTAGACACCAGGAACATCTGTAGAGGGAGGAGAGGTATGAACGAGATTAGTGCGAAGAGTGTTAGTCTGGCAGAAAGTAAGCTTGATGTCTAAGGGACGGAGAGAATTGTTGAGATTAGAAAGACCGGAAATGTAGGGAAGGCAGAGGACAGAAGAGTTTCCAGGAGTAGAGAGTTTGAGAGAAAAGAAATTACGTTTACCTCATGAGAAGGCAGAGTCTATGAAATGGGAAGGGTAGCCAAGACGGGAAAACGAATTATGAAGAGTGGAAATTTCTGCTGGAAGGAACTGAGGATCACAGATGCGGAGGGCACAGAGAAAGAGGGAGATAAGAACACTTTTCTTGACAGGGGAAGCATGAGTCAAAGGGGATTCCCAGATATTTTACTGAGGAAACTGAAGTGATAGGTTCCCCATTACACTGGGCATTAAAATTATTTATCCTTCTTAGTTTATGTTTCATGCCAAAGAGTATGGCTTCCATTTTCTCGAGGTGTAACGATAGTTTGTTGTCTACTAACCATATGCTGCAAGACTCCAGTTTTAGTGTTATTACATTAGCTATATCTTGTGGGTCTTTACCTGACACTAACAGAGCACTGTCATCCGCATAGAATAGGAGTTTGCACTTGACACTGATGGGCATGTCATATACATAACATAGAAATAATAAGGGACCCACAATACTACCTTGGGGAATTCTGATAATGTTTTGTTGACATTGACCATTTGTTTCCTATTGCTAAGATAGGACTTAACCCTTTGACTGTTTCCCACGTATAAATACGTCTTAGGAGCCAATGTTTCTGACGTATTTATACGCATAAATTCTAGCAGCTTCAAATCAAGCAGGAGAAAGCTGGTAGGCCCACATGTGAGAGAATGGGTCTCCATGGTCAGTGTGCACCATATAAAAAAAATCGGGGAGCCAGTGGTGCATTGTGGGAATGCCATTTCAGTTGTCCTTTTTCAGCATGTCTAGCGGTAAGAAATATGTGATTCCCCAGCAAATCTGGGACTCTTCTCTTCCCAAGTGATGCTCTAACACAGATGGAAGTGTCAGTGAAGATCAATTTCATGATTTGGAGGAGTTTGAGACCAAAAGCAATGGAGGAGGAGGAGGGGGAGGAGGGGAGGAAGAGGAGGAGGAGGAGGAGGAGGAGGAGGGAAGGAAGAGGAGGAGGAGGAGGAGGAGGAGGAGGAGGAGGAGAAGAGGAGGAGGAGAAGAGGAGGAGGAGGAGGAGGAAGAAGAAGATGTAATAATATTGTTCCCTTGAAGCAAGAAAAAAAAAGTCCACCCCATGACAGTGACAAGATAAGGGGAGATAACATCTGATAAGAGCTGACTTTGATGAGCGTAAAGGAGGGTAATATTACATGACCATCGCCCTCCCTTTGTTTTTGCTGGTACACAAACATTTCTGTCTCTCTATTTGTCTGTCTGTCAAGCTCCCTGTCTGTCCATCTAGCTCTCTGTCTCAGAGAGAGCCACAAGACTGTGTCATCACGTTTACTCACATCTTCCAGCAGAGTATAGCACTTTGTCTGGATTTCTTGGGTTATCCTAGGTAATTTACACTATGTATACTTGTATTTATGTGTACCTGTGAGACAGAGATAGGCAGACAGATAGAAAGAGAGACAGATTGAAAGATATAGAATGAGGGAGAAAGATAATTAGATAGAATGGAGGAGGGGAAGCAGCATCCGACCCCATTGTTTTGACAGGCGGTAGGGGGAGTGACTAATGAGACAATATGTCACTTTGACAGCTGCCGACTTCTGACTCAAAACAATTATAAGCCACACACTCGCACACAAGACAAGGAGGAGGAGAAGGAGGAGGAGGAGAAGGAGAAGGAGGAGAAGGAGAAGGAGGAGGAGGAGAAGGAGAAGGAGAAGGAGGAGGAGGAGGAGGAGGAGGAGGAGGAGGAGGAGGAGGAGGAGGAGGAGGAGGAGGAGAAGGAGAAGGAGGAGGAGAAGAAGGAGGAGGTGAAGGAGGAGGAGGAGGAGGAGGAGAAGGAGGAGGAGGAGAAGGAGAAGGAGAAGAAGGAGGAGGAGGAGAAGGAGGAGGAGAAGGAGAAGGAGGAGGAGGAGAAGGAGGAGGAGGAGGAGGAGGAGGAGGAGGAGAAGGAGGAGGAGGAGGAGAAGGAGGAGGAGGAGGATGATTGTTTGTTTGTTTTTGTAAACAAGTTTTGTAAACAATATATTGATAATTATGTTTGTGTGCTTATTGTGTTGTATACAACGAGTGTATATATATATACATTGCACCTTACTTTGGTCTCATAGGCCACATAAGTTATGTGAAAAAATAAAATAGTGAAAAAAACAAAAACCTTCAATTACAAGTAAACTAAAGTTTACCGGGTGAGCGGCAGTCGCCGCTGTTGCCATACGCGGCTCATTTTCTGCAAACTTCACGGCTCTATATCTCGGTAAGTACCCATGGCAAAAATTTTTTTTTGTACTAAAACACTCAGAAAAATAATCTTAACATTTTCATAAGAAAAAATAATTTTTTTTTTTTTTAATATTTGGCGACATAGAATGACAGTTTCAGAGAGGGGCCTGAAACAGTCAAAGGGTTAAACCATTCTATGGAACCTATGCCAATAGCTCGAAGTTTCTTACTTAATATATTGTGGTTGACAGTACTGAACGTCTTTTGTAAGTCGAAGGTTACTAATCCTGTGAGGTTCCCTATCGACATTTCAGTTCTCATGCAATCCATCAGATTAATTAGGGAGGTGTCAGTTGGGTAAGAACTCCTAAAGCTTGATTGATAACTATGAAGAATGTTGTTGTCATTAAGATACTTAACTACTTAACAATACACCACCCTCTCTAGAATTTTGGATATTACACTGAGTGTACTAACAGGCCTATAGTTGTTGACATCAGACCTACTATTTTTCTTGAAGACAGGAGTAACTCTGTCCTCCTTGAACCCCTGTGGTATGGTATTAGTGGTGATGGACAAATTTATTATGTGAGTAATGGGGATTGCAAGTTCATAGGCACAATCTTTTAGGAACTTAGACAGGATGTTATCTGGGCCAGTGCTCTTAGTTGGGTTTAACCTGAATAGTTTTTTTGAACAAAGTCATGAGATACACTTACTAGTTGGCAACTGTTTGGAGTTACCCCTTTATTGGTAAAGTATGTTTTAAACATATCAGAGTCTGTGTTAAAGGTATTTGATGCAGCTGGTAGTTTACTTACTAATGTTGATGTGACAGTTGTGTAGTATGAATTAAAACAATTTGCCACTTTAGTTGTTTCATGGCATACCTCATTATCAACATTTAGTAATATGTTAGATCTATCTACGGCTTTATGACTATACCCCAGATGTTTTAGTTGTTGCCAGAGCTTTCTAAGGTTATTCTTGTACTCTTTGATTTTTGAGCAATAGTGCCTTCTCTCTCTCTCCAAGATGCTACATGCATAGAAGTGGTCTCTGGAAGCATTTATAATTTGTTAGTAGCCCCAGCACATACCTTTGGGGTTCCATAATTGTTTGGGGTTTCCATGGGTCTCGACCCCAGGCCCAGACTCATGAAACTCTGTGTTCATCAGGGACTGCAGTAAGCCCCTGTCACGTGCCTTTGGCAGTCTATGAAAAGGGAGAATAGACCCAAGAGTCATCATACACTTACTAAAAACAACAGACAAAGCCACACTCTACGAAGGTGGCAGTAAAGCACTTGCAAACTACAGACTGATAGCACGAACATCTCATATCATAAAAATCTTTTAAAGGGTTCTAATAAGTAAGATCGCTGACCACCTAGATGTCCATCAGTTACACAACACAGGCCTGTCCCAGCAACTGGACCACTATAGACAAAAAACAAAATACAGCTGTAGTATACTCAGACTTTGTGAAAGTCTTCGACAAGTGCTTCCACAGTGTAATAGTGCACAAAATGCATGATAAAGGAATAACAGGAAAAGTTGGTAGATGGAACTATAACTTCTTAACAAATAGAACACAAAGAGTAATAGTAAACAGAGTAAAGTCTGAGGCAGCTGTGATAGCTCCATGACTTCCTTTGCAGATGACACCCGAACTGCCATGACAGTATTCTCTATCGAAGACACCACAAGACTCCAAGTGGACATCAACCAAATCTTCTAATGGGCCACTCAAAACAATTTGAAATTCAATGAAGAGAAATTTCAACTTCTCAGATATGGAAACCTTGAGGAAATTAAAACTGTATCAGGGTATACAACCAATTCTAAACACACAATAGAGCAAAAAAATTAATGTGGAGGACCTGGAAGTGATAATGTCAGAGGATCTCATGTTCAAAGACCCCAACAATGTACATACTGCATCTGCAAGAAAAATTATAGGATGGATAATGAGAATGTTCAAAACTAGGGATGCCAAGTGCATGATGATTTTCTTCAAATTGTTTGTTCTCTCTAGGCTGGAATACTGCTGTACATTAACTGCCCCCTTCAAGACTGGAAAAATTACTGACCTAGAGAGTGTACAGAGAACTTTCATGGCACACATAAGTACGATAAAGCACCTAAATTATTGGGAATGGTTGAAGTCCCTTGATTTGTATTCCCTGGAATGCAGGCAAGAAAGATACATGATAATATACACTTTGAAAATCCTAGGGGAAATTGGTACTAATCTTTCATATGAAATTCAATCCCTATGAAAGCAAAAGACTTGGCGGGAGATGCAACATTCCCCCAAGGAAAAGCACGGGTGCCACGAGTACAATGAGAGACAACACAATAAGTGTGAGGGGCCCAAGATTCTTCAGCTGCCTCCCAGCATACATAAGGGGGTTACCAATAGATCCTTGGCTGTCTTAAAGAAGGCACTGGACAGGCACCTGAAGTCAGTACCTGATGAGCCGGGCTGTGGTTCGTATGTCAGTTTGTGTGTGGCCAGCAGTAACAGCCTGGTTGATGATGCCTTGATCTACCATGAGACCTGGTCACAGACTGGGCTGCAGGGGTGTTGACCCCCAAAACCTTCTCCAGGTATAATCCTGGTATTTCTAGATGTGTAATACATTTTCTTTATCTGAATATTAATTTCTTCCAAAGTAGAGTAAGTTGACTTATTCAAGTTGTTACAGTATATAAGCAAATTATAGAGAATCTGGGTTCATAACCTTTCAGAAGTCACACCAACACTGGGAGCGCTTGAAGTTCCTGAACCTGTATTCCCAGGAACGCAGGCAGGAGAGATACATGATTATATACACCTGGAAAATCCTAGAGGGACTATTACCGAACTTGCACACGAAAATCACTCACAATGAAAGCAAAAGACTTGGCAGACGTTGCAACATCCTCCCAATGAAAAGCAGGGGTGTCACTAGCACGTTAAGAGACAATACAGTAAGTGTCAGGGGCCTGAGACTGTTCAACTGCCTCCCAGAATACATAAGGAGGATTACAATAGACCCCTGGCAATCTTCAAGCTGGCACTGGACAAGCACCTAAAGTCGGTACCTGACCAGCCGGGCTGTGGCTCGTACATTGGTTTGCGTGCAGCCAGCAGTAACAGCCTGGTTGATCAGGCTCTGATCCACCAGGAGGCCTGGTCGCAGAATGGGCCGCGGGGGCGTTGACCCCCGGAACTCTCTCCAGGTAAACTCCAGGTAAACAATACACACCTTTATTACTTTATATTTTTATGCCTACCAATACTACACACCTTCACTACTTTATATTATTATACAGGTCCTCCATCACAAATCCGGCATCATTGGGACCTGTAGTGTGCCGGATTACAGAGTGGTCAGGTTAGAATACACTTAATAAAATTAACCAACTTGACTTACGCAAAGTTCATTGAACATCGGCTAAAATCTAACATTTCCTCTAATTTGAGCTCAATTTCAAGGTACTTTTTGTCATGAAAGCAATCAAAATCATGTCTATTTCTGTAATATATCGTCCATTCTATCAAATGAGTCCAAAAAAATGAGAATACAACCATTAAAACCATCCGAAAATATACTGCAAAGAGGCAGCTAATGGCTGAGAAGTGAACTCCCTTATTTATCGTCAGTCTTTTTTATTTTTGTTGTACATTAAGAAGCATCTTTCCATCATACATTGCCCAAGTTTCAATGAGATAGCCCAACAAAAAAAACGAGAAAAAAAAATTTACCAAAAATCATATATGGTAAGCCCAAGCCAGATACTAGAAATAAGTCACTTTGTCTGACTTTTCTGGGTTATCCTAGGATCTCTATACATACACTGCTATATATGATAATCTGTGTAATTGTATTTGTGTATACCTGAATAAACTTACATACTTCTAGTCTGTCAACTGAGTACAAGAAACCACCCATTCACTTATTTAAACTGCCCAATAAAGTGGTCAGAAATTGGCAGTTTGGCAGATTTCACACAAATTTCAACAGATGCCAATTTCAAAATAGGGTCCAGAATAAACAATGCAGACATTCCTGGCACTAAAATAACATTTTCTCTGTTCATTAGTCACGGCTACAGGCCACTCTTATATTACTCTTGCTTACCATTTGGAATTTTTATTCACAAAAAATAGAAGATTTACTGTTATGCAGACTACTGCATTATTGTAATAATTGTATAAATAATGTCAATCCATTCTTGACTGTGTATTGGAATTTGGAGACTGGCAGGCGGACAGGTATTGCACAGTGACGTCATTTGTTTACTCTTGAGATTCACTAAAGAATAGAACATTTTCGCTACTGTGAGCGCAATTTCAAGGTACTTTTCATCATGAAAGGAATCAAAATCATATCTATTTCTGTAATATATCTTTCATTCTATCAAATGATACCGAAAAAATGAGAATATGACTATAAAAAATATACAAAAATATACTGTTAAGCGGCCACTAATGGCTGAGAAGTGAACTCCACTATTTATGGTCTGATTTCTTTCATTTTTGGTGTACGTTAAGAAGTATCTTTCCATCATACATTGCCCAAGTTTGAATAAGATAACCCAACAAACAACTGAGAAAATAATATAATAATAATAATAATAATAATAATAATAATAATAATAATAATAATAACAATAATAATAATAATAATGATAATAACAATAATAATAATAATAATAATAATAATATCTTTATTTACTACATGTACATGTACAAGGTATATGGGCCTAGCTGACATCAGTGACATACTACTCTATAGAAAGCCGCTTGTTATGCTGAGTATTTCAAGAAAATTAGGTCAGTGTCCCAGGATAACACCCACACTAGTTGGATAACACTCATGTACCCTTTTACTGATGGGTAAACATAGACAACAGTTGTAAAGAAGCACATCTAATGTTTCTACCCTGGCTGGGAATTGAATATTTACCAAAAATCATATATGGGTAACCCAAGCCAGGTACTAAAAATAAGCCACGTTGACTTTTTTGGGTTATCTTATGTTCTCTACACATATGCTGCTATGTGTGATAATCTATAAAGAGAAAATAACTTTTGTTTCATGTTTATGGTGGAGTACAAGTGTATATGACAGTTAGCCCTGTGCTACACTCTGTTTTCTCTAATATAAGCCCCCAAGACAGGGATAGGAGAATGGTATTTGTATACCATATCCTCTTCATACCTCCGTCAAACTGCTTGGTGTTATGCCAAATATTATTTATTCTGGAGTATTTAGCATGTTTTATATTATTTATATTGTTTATTATGTCATATTAGATCAATTGTGATAGCCAAATAAGCTGTAGTGTTGATATTAGCGTAATAATAAAGCACATTCTCCTGCTTCATGAGACTGAGTTCATGACAACCGACAGTGACTTCAAAGCCACCTTATCTTTTATGGATAATGTACTGTGTAGGTGCTTTACATAATGAGAAACATTTCTTTTATTCACTGGAACCATGGCTAGGGCTAAAAGTAAGCAGGTTAAAACAATAAATGGAGAAAAAGAAATTGGAATGACTTATGTAGCAAGTAGCGCCACCAAACAGTACCAGCAGGTTGGTGTGGCAACCCTGGAAATTTGAAATTATGCAAGCCAAAATTAGTGCCAAATAACTGAAGGAACCGAATAACTGATTGCTGGATTTGTGATGGCGGACCTGTACCTACCAATACTACACACCTTTACTACTTTATATTATTATACCTACCAATACTACACACCTTCACTACTTTATAATATTATACCTACCAATACTACACACCTTTACTACTTTATATTATTATACCTACCAATACTACACACCTTTACTACTTTATATTATTATACCTACCAATACTACACACCTTTACTACTTTATATTATTATACCTACCAATACTACACACCTTTACTACTTTATATTATTATACCTACCAATACTACACACCTTTACTACTTTATATAAACATTATTATACCTACCAATTATTACACACAAATTACACCAAGAGTATCAAAATTTTCTACAATATTTAAATAAACTTAGTTATTCACTTATCATAACACCAACAAGGCTACAACACAGAACTTAAGTTTAACTGTATCTATAAGAACTTAGTTATTCACTTATAACACCAACAAGACTACAACACTGAACTTACGTGTAACTGTACCTACAAATACTTAGTTATTCACTTTTCATAACACCAACAAGACTACAACACAGAACTTACTACAACTGAACTCTTGCCATATATTGATTATAACTGTTTCAAGAAAGCATGTGTTCACTTTATTCATGTCAGTGTGTGCACAGTATTAAAAAAATCTGAGACCACTTAGTACCTTGTTGGAGCACCAGTTAAGTTGAGTGCCAGCTAGAGCAAACAGGGCAGCAAACACCTGGGATTCACTGATGTCATGTCATATTAACATTCCTCTTTTAAGAGGAAAGTGATGTTGACCCTGAATTTAGTGGCTTTGAGGTGGATGTGGCCACAAGTGGTCGAGGAAACATCAAAAAGCTTGATAATAACCCATGTGCAACATACGTGCAACACCCATTCAGAATGTCTTATAACTTATGCCCTAAGTAAAGTGAAACAATTCTGGAATGTGTAATAAGCATTAAGCAGGCTGGCTGCCTGGCTGGCCAACTGACTGGCCTGCTACTGGCTGGCTGGCTCTATCTCTGTCTGTCTGTCTGTCTTTTTCTGTGTTTATCTCTATATATTGCTGTTTGTCTCTTTCTATCTGTCTCTGTCTATCTTTTTCAATCTCTGTCTCACAGGTACATATAAATGCAATTATATGAAGTGCAAATTACCTAGCATAACCCCAAAAATCCAGACAAAGTGCTATACTGTGCTTGTAGATTTAATGGGTAAGAATATCTGTTGGTTCACAGTTGCTCTCTCTGAGACAGAGAGATAGAGAAACAGAAAGAGAGACAAGCAGACAGAGAGACAGATAAGCAGAAACAGAGATAAACAGAGAGCTAGACAGACAGATAAAGAGCTTGACAGACAGTCAGATAGATAGACAGACTGATAGACATGTTAATTTGTAACAGTGAAAACAAATAAAGTGCCAATGCTCATCAAATGTCACAACTTATCTTATCACTGCACCCTCACATGGGCTCATCAAATGTCACCACTTATCATTGCACCCTCGCATGGGCTCATCAAATGTCACTACTGTCTTATCACTGCATCCTCGTAGACATTCTTCAAATGTCACTACTTGTCTTATTACTGCACTATCAGCAGTGGACTGACATTTGTCTTACATCATGCTTCAAGGGAACTACTGTTACTACTACTACTACTAGTTCTTCTTATTATTATTATTTTTAATATTATTATTATTACTATTATTATATACTCCCGTGTATCCAAAACAATGCTGGGACCTATAAATACTTTGTATATATTCCTAGATAATAGCAAATGACCAAGGCAGGTGTAAATGTCTACCTGTCAGTGTGTTTGTAACAATTTGAGTTCAATTTCAGTACCTAATATTAGTGTCAGAACAAAGATTGGTTATGAAATGATAAGAACTACTATAAATTATAATTATCAGAGCATAAAAATTATATACAATAATATAAAAATGAGAAAAAAGGTATATCGGCAACACTTCTGCAAGCAGCAGGACTCGATGTTGTCAGGTGAGCATTAAGTGCCAACTTCGCAGCCTCATATCTTGGTAAGTACTTACACTATTTTTTTTACTTTAATCCCTTAACACTTAGAGAAATGTTCTCTTTATTTCTATAAAAAAAATGATTTATTTTTTCAAAATATTCGGGGCACTGGGCGAGACAGCGTATATATACGTTTGAACCGTTCAGGGGTTAAAATTCTTATAACATCTCTAAATGATGGGTAAAATTTACTAAATAATGTAGGTGAATGAATGACTATACCTGCATTCTAGGAAGCACAATGTATCAAGTGACTCACTTGAGTACATGACAATGTCCTGTACCCGAGTGAGTCACTTGTCACACGAATCCATCACACAAAGCTCCTTTACAGTCACCACTAAAGGTGATTTCACATTGGTGCCATAGATGTCTTTAAATATTTTCCTTATGATTATTATATAGCCTTTCCTCACTTAACAACGGAGTTCCATTCCTAAGATCAAGTTGTTAAACGAATTCATCACTAAATGAGAAGCATACTATAATGGTCGTGAGTTTGAGTCTGCCATCTTTGATATTGTTTTAATGTCACCTTGGTACCATTTATAACATTTCTAGTATATTTTTATGTTTACACAGTAGTGTACTGTATATTGAAATAAACATAATAGAGGAAATTAGCTCTAATGTACATTATTTAGTTACGAATACTGGTCAGAGAGCCCGTCATAAGTCCGAGGCATCGGAAAATGAGTACGTTGCTAAGTGAGGAGAGACTGTATTTTTAATTGATACAGCAGGTTGAAGATTTTATTATAATTATCAAAAATTTTCAAAGTATATTCAAAGTATAGGCCCGGTGGCCTGGTGGCTAAAGCTCCCGCTTCACACACGGAGGGCCCGGGTTCGATTCCCGGCGGGTGGAAACATTTCGACACGTTTCCTTACACCTATTGTCCTGTTCACCTAGCAGCAAATAGGTACCTGGGTGTTAGTCGACTGGTGTGGGTCGCATCCTGGGGGACAAGATTAAGGACCACACTGGAAATAAGTTAGACAGTCCTCGATGACGCACTGACTTTCTTGGGTTATCCTGGGTGGCTAACCCTCCTGGGTTAAAAATCCGAACAAAATCTTAAATCTTACCTATACATGTAGAGTAAAATTATGAATCTAAAATTAAAAACAAAAATGACTTAAGAATGCATTTACCTACGATTAGCCTATTTATCACTATTTTTCTTGTAACCCCTAGCGACCTATAGCATAACCCTAGGTTCCAGGAACCTCGGTTGAGAAATGCTGGTATACATAGTAGAGAGAGTAAATGTTTTGTAAGTTGAATAAGGTTAAACTTTGAAGAGTATGAGCAAGTGTTTCTGGCATCTGCCTGAGAGATCTTTCATACTTTTTTTTTTGTTGTTGTTGTTGTAGATGTTTGTTGTAGATGACTGGCTGTTGTAGATCTCCAGTCACATCTATCATAAGTGAGAGTAAAACAAAGTAAATACGGTGGACCCCCAAGTTTCGTGATTAATCCGTTCCAGAGAGTCTGCTGAAAGTCAAAATTCACGGAAATCAAAATCATCCCTCTAACATAATATTTGCCCAACCCAATTTTCAATGCTCCCCAAGCAATAAGCTTTGATATTTCTTTTCACTCATGTACAAGTCCCACTCAAATCAAATTGTGTGTGTGGGGAAGTGCCTTGGCTGGTTTGTGTGGGGAAGTACCCTGGCTGGTTTGGGGAAGTACCCCTGGTGGTGTGTTCTTTTGTGAATTCTATCGTGTTTCTCACCTTCTTTACCAAAGGGCTAACACTCCCCTTTTAAGAGGAGAGTGATGTTGACCCCAAGTTTAGTAGCTTTCAGGTGAATGTGGCCATAAGTGGTCACAGAAATATCAAAAACCTTGATAATAACCCATGGGCAACATTTGTGCAACTCCCTTTCAGAATATTTTGGAACCAACAGTGAAAGGTTTAATGCAATAAACTCTCACCATGTCCACCACATATGCACCACATTTAAGTGCGTGTAATATCTCAATTTTCTTCATAACTCCAAGACTTAAATGCTTAAACTTTTTCTTGCCACTTCCTGCATCACTTGTATGCATCCTGGGTGCCATGGTTGCTTGGCATATGCAAGATATGGTAATGAACAGTCCAAAATCCAATTCCTAAACACTGATCTGGGAATCACACAGGATGCATATGTACAGAGCATTGGGATGGGGATGGCAGGGAAGTAAGTTAGGCCTCCCCTACAAAGACAATGGTCTGACCCACAGGCAGACTGCCAAGAGGAAAAAATCCCCACTGTCCAGCTTGTGGCACTACAGTTTTTTTTCACCTCAGAATTTTTTGAAGTGTTGAGAATGTACCGCAGTTTTGCATTAGTGTAATTCATAAAAATGTGATAAATTAACCCGTGGTAATCAACAGTCTACTGTAACACAAATAACAAAAAAGGCACAATACCGTGACTGGGACGATACACAAATAACCCGCACATAAAAGAGAGAAGCTTACGACGACATTTCGGTCTGACTTGGACCATTGACAAAGTCACACTAACCAGAAGTGGAGCAGGATGGCTATATATAGGCAGGAAGAGGTGGTGGTAGTAGTAGTAGTAGTAGTAGTAGTAGTAGTAGTACAAGAATAGTATATAATACCGACAAGATGAAATTAAGACACACGCAACATCCGGGCATCCCTATCGCAGACGTTTCGCCATCCAGCCAGCCACTGGATGGCGAAACGTCCACAGCAAAGACAGCCAGACATCGCACATGTGTCTTAATTTCATAAGTAGTTGTAGTAGTAGTAGTGGTAGAAGTGGGAAATAAGGAGGACGAGCCAGTCAAATACAAAGGAAGGGGAGCACTGCAAGAGAGCTAGGTGCCCACTAAGGGAGAGCAAGCACACAGAGGTGCGTGAAAGGGGAAGTGGTGAAATAAATGAAGAAGGAACAGAAACACGAGACAGAAGAGAGAAAGACAACCCAGAGGAGAAAAGGAAAGAGGAAAGGGGAAGAGGGAGAAGAAGAAAAAGAAAAAGAAAAAGAAAAAATGAGGAGTCAGGTTAAGTCACGGGTGTTCTGAAGTTTGGAGCATTTTCTAATGTAGTGGGAGAGGAAGGCATCTACAGAGACGAAGCCAGGGCTAAGGTTCATACAAGGAAAGTTGTGTATTAGAGAGGATTCAACTAGACGGTGACTTCGAGTTGGAAGTAGGGAAGACAGTTTTAGCAGAAGACCAGTCAATAGGATGACTATGATCTCTGACGTGACAGAAAAGAGCAGTGTTAGTGTCGGCAAGCCTAACACTATTTTTGTGCTCCCTAAGCCTGTCAGAAAGAGATCGACCAGTTTCTCCGAAATATTGAAGAGGACAGGAGGAGCAAGAAATAGAGTAGACACCAGGAACATCTGTAGAGGGAGGAGAGGTATGAACGAGATTAGTGCAGAGTGTTAGTCTGGCGGAGAGAATTGTTGAGATTAGAAAGACCGGAAATGTAGGGAAGGCAGAGGATAGAAAAGTTCCCAGGAGTAGAGAATTTGGGAGAGAAGAAATTGCGTTTAGCACGTGAGAGGGCAGAGTCTATGAAATGGGAAGGGTAGCCAAGACGGGAAAACGAATTATAGAGAGTGGAAATTTCTGCTGGAAGGAACTGAGGATCACAGATGCGGAGGGCATGGAGAAAGAGGGAGATAAGAAAACTTTTCTTGACAGGGGAAGCATGATAGGAAAAGTAGTGAATGTACATGCCACTGTGCATAGGTTTTCGGTAAACGGAAAAGGAAAAACCTGTATCTGAGCGGTGGACATGGACATCAAGGAAAGGAAGCAAGGAATTAGATTCCCATTCAGCTTAAACTTAATGGAAGGGGCAAGATTATTAAGAGCTTCAAGAAAAGGTTGGAAGAGACTGGAGTCATGAGGCCACAGAGCAAAGATGTCATCCACATATTTCTTGCTACTCCTGTCCTCTTCAATACTTCGGAGAAACTGGTCGATCTCTTTCTGACAGGCTTAGGGAGCACAAAAATAGTGTTAGGCTTGCCGACACTAACAATGCTCTTTTCTGTCACGTCAAAGATCATAGCCATCCTATTGACTGGTCTTCTGCTAAAACTGTCTTCCCTACTTCCAACTCGAACAGTCGCCATCTAGTTGAATCCTCTCTAATACACAACTTTCCTTGTATGAACCTTAGCCCTGGCTTCGTCTCTGTAGATGCCTTCCTCTCCCACTACATTATAAAATGCTCCAAACTTCAGAACACCCGTGACTTAACCTGACTCCTCATTTTTTCTTTTTCTTTTTCTTTTTCTTCTTCTCCCTCTTCCCCTTTCCTCTTTCCTTTTCTCCTCTGGGTTGTCTTTCTCTCTTCTGTCTCGTGTTTCTGTTCCTTCTTCATTTATTTCACCACTTCCCCTTTCACGCACCTCTGTGCGCTTGCTCTCCATCAGTGGGCACCTAGCTCTCTTGCAGTGCTCCCCTTCCTTTGTATTTGACTGGCTCGTCCTCCTTATTTCCCACTTCTACCACTACCACTACTACTACCTCTTCTACTACTACTACTACTACAACTACTGATGAAATTAAGACACATGTGCGACGTCTGGCTGTCTTTGTTGTGGACGTTTCGCCATCCAGTGGCTGGCTGGATGGCGAAACGTCTGCGATAGGGATGCCCGGATGTTGCGAGTGCCTTAATTTCATCTTGTCGGTATTATATACTATTCTTGTAATACTACTACTACCACCACCTCTTCCTGCCTATATATAGCCGTCCTGCTCCACTTCTGGTTAGTGTGACTTTGTCAATGGTCCAAGTCGGACCGAAACGTCGTCGTAAGCTTCTCTCTTTTATGTGCGGGTTATTTGTGTACTCTAACACACAAAGTATTGTAATTGGTTCTGCCTCAATGAAAATAAAGTATGAAATTAATATTTTTTTATATTGAAGAGTAGTAAAAACATTGTGTTTTACAAGTTTTTTGTAAACTAAATAATGAAAGCATTTTTTACATTTTATTGTTGATCTAAATTTAGACGTTTTCCATCAATCATTTCTTGTGAGTGTCATTCAAGCAAGTCACTGACATTTGAGAGTCTAGTTCATTGTAACCAAGCTACCTTCCATTGTCTGTTATTTCTTGTGAGTGTGATTCAAGCAAGTCACGGACATTTGACAGTCCAGTTCATTGTAACCAAGCTACCTTCCATTGTCTGTTATTTCTTCAACAACAGCTGCATTTTAAAGAAAATATCAAGAAATAACAAATAATCAGGATATTTTTAAGCAGCTGTATATTTTTAAATGTTTATACTGAAGTGTAATGTATACTGTAATAAACAGTGCATACTAAATCAGCTATAATATACATTATTTAGGTTTGCATACTGCTCGGAGAGCTGGACATAAATCCGTGACCCCAAATCCTGAAGTGTCTCTCTGTGTCACAAAATATTAAAAAAAATTAATTTTTCTTATGAAATGATAGAGAATTATTTCCTGATGGTAATGGCACCAAAAGTTCGAAATTTGATGGAAAATTTATGGAATTATGCTTTCGCGAAGTTAGTGATCTCAGCGATATATAAGCATCGGTGATTTCTCCCATTTTGAGCCTTATTTTCGGCCAATTCCATTGTTCCAGTTGACCAGACTCATAGCTATTTATTTAGAACTTCATATGTTCTATCGACTGAGTACAAGAAACAGCCCATTTACCAATTTCAAGTACCCAATAAAGTGTGTATCAGTCTTTAGTGGAAGGAAGGCGGGGTAGGGGTCAGCCTAGGAAAGGTGAGAGGGAGGGGGTAAAGGAGGTTTTGTGTGCGAGGGGCTTGGACTTCCAGCAGGCATGCGTGAGCGTGTTTGATAGGAGTGAACGGAGACAAATGGTTTTTAATACTTGACGTGCTGTTGGAGTGTGAGCAAAGTAACATTTATGAAGGGATTCAGGGAAACTGGCAGGCCGGACTTGAGTCCTGGAGATGGGAAGTACAGTGCCTGCACTCTGAAGGAGGGGTGTTAATGTTGCAGTTTAAAAACTGTAGTGTAAAGCACCCTTCTGGCAAGACAGTGATGGAGTGAATGATGGTGAAAGTTTTTCTTTTTCAGGCCACCCTGCCTTGGTGGGAATCGGCCAGTGTGATAATAAATAATAAATAAAAAATAAAGTGGCCAATTTTATGCAGATTAAAAAAGTTGCCAATTTCTGAATAGGGTCCAGAATAAACAGTGCAGACATTCCTGGCACTAAAATAAAATTTTCTCTGTTCATTAGTCATGTGTCCAGACCCTTCTTATATTACTCTTACTTTCTATTTTGAATTTTTAGTCACACAAGAAATAGAAGAATATCTGTTATGCAGACTACTGCATTATTGTAATAATTGTATAAATAAGGTCAACCCAGTCATGACTGTGTATTAGAATGGCTAGTTGGACACTTATTGGATGGTGACGTCATTTGTTTACTCTTGAAAATCGACAAAAATTGAACATTTCCACTGCTTTGAGCTCAATTTTAAGGTCCTTTTCATCATGAAACCAGTCAAATTCATCTCTATTTTGTAATATGTCTTTAATTCTATCAAATGAGCCCAAGAAAGTGATTTTGATGAAAACTGAAGGAATATTGCTCATAAAAAATAATGTAAATCCAATTAATCTGTTCCACTCAAAAGTATTAACAAAAAATACATTTTATAGAGAATAACTATACGTAGTTTTACATACAGAAAACAATGAGAAATAAATATAAAGGACTGTTGAATTGGATAAATGAACATTTAATGTCACTTTAACCTTTATTAACGACTCTTGTTGGTGTATGGAAGATGGTGAGGAGGGGAGAGGGCAGATAAGTTATCTCTATCACCATCACTACCACCCTCCAGCCAGACTGGCTCAGAATGCGTGAGATGGTTTGTGTGGGTGTGGGCGCACATGTTCAGTACTGGATACGACTGTCAATTTAATGAAAACCGAGCTGATGAACGAAAACTGGGACAAAATTTTGACAAAAAAAGTCATAGAAAACCGAATTCGCTGAAAACCAGGGCAGACGAAAACTGAGGTTTCACTGTATGTATTCTTTTATGATAGTCAATATATATATAGAGTATGAGCAGCTCTCAGCTATCTTGTATGACTTAGTATGAAGTAACAACAACAGTCTTACAAGACACCCAGAACTCACCACGTGGAGGTGGCTGCATACCAGAGTTCCTTTTTTTTTTTTTTTTTTTTTTTTTTTTTTTTTTTTTTTTTTTTTTTTTTTTTTTTTTTTTTTTTTTTACCCCTTTCCCATTTTTTCATGGTTTCAGTCCCCTATTGAACCCTGTAGCTCAATGCTTTTTCTTGTTGTTGTTCAGGATGGCTTTTTTTGTTTTTTGGTTTTTCTCATTATGTGCAGTGGAATTATCTTTATTTTCCTTCTTTTTGGTCTTATTTTTCTTGTTTTTTTTAGGTTGTTCAACAGGAATGTCGTTGGTAGTCAAGTTAGTGGGGACTTGGTTTGGCTTGTAATCTGGCTTAAATTCAAGCCATTTAGGGTCAGGGATCTCCTGGTAAATGATCAGTCTTTCTGATTCCTGTTTAGTGGTGGATGGAGAAAGATTATTTTTGTTTGGAAATCTAAGCCTCTGTGGTGGACGCCGAAGTCGTGGGAACCTCCCGGCAGCCACAACACGTCCGCTCTCCTCCTCTCTCAAACCGTTCTCTTGAAATTTCATTTTTGCTTTATACTATAGTGATTTTTGGAAGATCACAATATAAGACAACCAGTGAACATATGATAAATTGTATTTCATCACTGACCTCACCACTATAACAACAAAATAAAAAAATAGTTATCTTAGAATTATGAGCAGTAAGGGTAGTGTTGATAGTTCTGGTGATAGTCATAGGTTTGCTGTTTTTTGTTTTTTTTACCCTTTTTCCCTTTTTTCACGTTCTTTGAGTCCACTGTTCCTTGAGACCAACATTACTTGAGACTGCCATTACTTGAGACCAGGATGCCACCCACACCAATCCATTAAAATCTTGGATATGACTGACAGCTGAGGCCCGGTCTGTGACCAGGCCTCATGCTGGTTCAGGGCCTGATCAACCAGGCTGTTACAGTTGGCCGCACGCAACCCAATGTACGAACCACAGCCCGGCCGGTCAGGTACTAATTCCCAGGATGCCACCTACACCAGTCCACTAACACCCTGGATGCCTCCCACACCAGTTCACTAACACCCAGGATGAGACCCACACCAGCCCACTAACACCTAGGATGTGACCACCAGTCCACTAACACTCAGGGTATGACGCACACCTGTCAAGTAATTTCCAGGATGTCTAGCACACCAGTCCACTGACACCCAGGATGCCACCCACACCAGTCCACTAAAATCTTGAATATGACTGACAGCTGTTCACTACTACCTAGGAATCAACCCATACCTGTCCACTAATTCCCTGGATGCCACTTACACCTATCCACTAACTACCAGGATGCCTCCCACACCAGTCCACTAACACCCACGATGCCACCCACATAAGTCTACTAACTCCCAGGATGCCACCCACACCAGTCCACTAACACCTAGGATGTGACCCACACCACTCCACTAACAACCAGGATGTCACCATATCAGTCAACTAACACCTATGATGTGACCCATACATATCCACTAATGCCCAGGATGCCATGCACACCAGTCCACTAATTCCCAGGATGCCACACACACCAGTCCACTAAAACTTAGGATGCCTCCCACACAAGTCTACTAACTCCCAGGATATGACACTCACCAGTCGACTAACACCAAGGAATCCACCTTCACCTGTCGACTTATGGCTTGGATACCACCCACACCAGTCCACTAACACGCAGGATGCCACCCACACAAGTCTACTAACACCCTGGATATGACACACACCAGTCCACTAACACCCAGGATGCCACCCACACCAGTCCACTAACACCCAGGATGCCACCCACACCAGTCCACTAACACCCAGGATGCCACCCACACCAGTCCACTAACACCCAGGATGCCACCCTCACCAGTTCACTAACACCCTGGATGCCTCCCAAAACAGTCCACTAACACCCAGGATGACACCTACACCAGCCCACTAACACCTAGTATGTGACCTACACCATTCCACTAACACCCAGGATATGATGCACACCTGTCAACTAATTCCCAGGATGCCTACCCCACCAGTCCACTAACACCCATGATGCCACCCACACCAGTCCACTTACACACAGGGTGTGACCCACACTATTCCACTAACACCCAGGAGGGCACTCAGACCAGTCCACTAACACCCAAGATGCCACCTGCACCTGTCTGCAAACATCTAGGATGTTACCCACACCAGTCCACTGACAGCCAGGACATGACCCACACCTGTCCACTAATTCCCAGGATGCCACCTATACCAGTCCTCTAACACCTAGTATGTCACCCAGATAAGTCCTCTAACACACAAGATGTGGCCCATACCAGTCCACTAACACAGAATGTGGCCCACACCAGTCCACTAACACCCAGGATGTGACCCACACCTGTCCACTAATTCCCAGGATGCCATCTATGCCAGTCCACTATCACCTAGAATGTCACCCACATAAGACCATTAACATAGGATGTAGCCCACACCACTCCACTAACACATAGGATGTGACCCACACCAGTCCACTAACACCCAGCATGCCACTCACACCAGTCCACTAATTCCAAGGATGCCATGCACACTAGTCCACTAACACCCATTGTGCCACCCACACAAGTCTACTAACACCTAGTATGTGACACACGCCAGTCCACTAACACCCAGGGTGCCACCTTCACCCGTCTACTGATGCCTTGGATACCACCTACACTAGTGCACTAACACCAAGGATGCCACCCATACTATTCCACTAACTCTTAGATATGTCCCACACCACTTGAGGAACACCCAGGATTCCACCCACATCAGTCTACTAACACCCAGGATGCCACCCACACTAGTCCACTAACACCCAGGATGCTACCTACACCAGTCCACTAGCATCCAGGATGCTACCTACACCAGTCCACTAACTTCAAGGATGCCACCCACACCAGTCCGCTAACACCCAGGATGCCACCCACACCAGTCCATTAACACTCAGGATATGACCCATACCAGTCCACTAATACCCAGGATGCCACCCACATTTGTCGAATAACACCCAGGATGCCACCCACACCAGTTACTAATTCGTCACCCTACAGGTACCAGTGATGCTGGGTTAGTGATGGTCATCCTATATTATTATTAAAGTTATTACAATACACAGAGTAAGGGTTATTACAATAAGAAGTATATTTCAGCATGAGACAGGTATGTACAAAGGAGAATAACAATTGAGTGTACATGCCAGAAGTCCCATTATATGCAGAACATTTCTGGCAAACTTAAGTTTAACTTAACATTAATAAGACAATAACAGTGCAGTAAATTTGTGTATATGATCATTTGTTGAGTTTACAATGAATTCAAGATAACTGAATATTCTATTAGTTCATGCTATATGGTTTTAATAGGTTTGGTAGAGAGGAATTACAGTTTTAATTATTAACCTCAGGCAGAGAGGATGGAATGATTAACGTTTGAGAGAATTACAGATAGTGAGAGTAAGTTTATATTGATTATAATGTTTTACTTATGTTCATGTTATTGAACAAATGCATGTATAGTTTTTATATATACAGTGGACCCCCGGTTTACGATATTTTTTCATTCCAGAAGTATGTTCAGGTGCCAGTACTGACCGAATTTGTTCCCATAAAGAATATTGTGAATTAGATTAGTCCATTTCAGACCCCCAAACATACACGTCAAACGCACTTACATAATTGGTCGCATTGGGAGGTGATCGTAAAGCGGGGGTCCACTGTATAATTAACATAGGCTGGGATAAGAAGAAAAGGTGTTTTTTAACAATAGTTTTAAAAATGCTAGTTGAGTCAGTGGTTCTGGAGATTTCTGGCTGAGTTCTGGATTTTAGGCCCTTTTATGTACACTGAGTTTTTGAAAAAGATTTAGCCTGATAAGGGGAATGTTATAGAGATTTTTGTGGTTAGCATTACGTCAATGGGTCCTATTGCAACTGTCAAGAAAGCACTTCAGATCGAAATTAATATTAGAATTTAGTGTTCTGTAAATGTAGGTTGCTCAGTAGTACTAGTGAATGTTTTGTATAGTGGGTAGGTGTAGGTCCTTGAAGAGTGAAGGAGGGGGGGGTGTTGTCTAACAGTGGATTGTGTGATCATTTGCACTGCAGGTTTTTGTTGGGTTATTATTGGTTTTAAGTGATTTTCATTGTGGAGCCCCAGGCACAAATAGCATAGTTGAAGTATGGTGCTGTTTGTGGTACATTGTAATATATCTTTGAGAGGATGCCAACTGTTTTAAATGCTTTTTTTTGTTATGTGTTGCATATGGGTGTTGAATTTCAGGTTATTGTAAAGGTGTAGACCCAGGAATTTTTCCCTTATTATGTTTAGCAATAAGGATGTTGTTAAGCATAATGTTTAGTTGGACCTCACTGTCTCTACTCCAAAACATAATGTAGAAGGTTTTGCCTATATTAATTGTAAGTTTATTGATAGTCATCCAGGTTGCTATTTTTTGCAGTCATCCAGTCATCCAGGTTGCTATTTTTGCAGTCATCATTGTTGACAGTCATCCAGGTTACTAGTTAACAATAGTGTTAAGTGAGACTAGATTAGGATGAGAGATGAAAAACATTATGTTGTCAGCAAAAAGAGTAGGCATAAGTTGTGATTTGCTTGGAAGATCATTGATGTATAAAAGGAAAAGGAGTGGGACCAAGATGGCTTTTCTGTGGTACACCAGTGTCCAGGGGTCTTGCTGAGGAGGTTGTGTCCTCAATAGAGACGTATTGCTTTCTGTTAGTAAGGTAAAGTGTTCTTATCTATACCTTTCTTAGTAGGAGAATTATTAGAGCAGTAAATAACCATGGGCTTACACTTGAAATCACCTGATGCATTATTGCAAAGGAGCAAGGTGAAGCAATCCTTTGCTGCCTTGAAGCCCAGTGCACCTTTTTGTTGCTGACTGATATAACTTCTTGGCATTTTCTTCCAAAATACATTTATCTCATCAGCATTGAATACTTGCTGTGACTCATAGCCACCCTCAGAAATAATTTCCTGCAATTCAGCAGGGAAATGGCTTGCTGCTGTATGATCAGCTGAAGCCTTCAACAGCCTTCAACATCAACAGCTAGCCTTCAACAGCCTTCAACATCAACAGCTAGCCTTCAACAGCCTTCAACATCAACAGCTAGCCTTCAACAGCCTTCAACATCAACAGCTAGCCTTCAACAGCCTTCAACATCTGTAGCATTGATGTTATCTGGCATTTGTATGCATTTATTAGTGGAAAAAATGGCATTCCCTGGAACCCATTGTTTCACTGTATTTCAAGTTGTTGTGGGTCACTTAAAATCATGTGGCGGCCACAGGTGGCCCTCAGGCCACATTTTCTAGACCCTTAGTTTAGATGGTTTATTGATTCATGTGTGCAGTACAGTTAGGCCCTGCTTTATGACATTTCTCCTAGCCACATTCCGCTTCTACAGATATTTAAAATTATGACCAAAACTGGCTATATGGCTCCCCCACCTGACTTTCTAATATGGTCACTTCACCCCACCCGGTTTGTTTACATTCTCCATGAACACTGCATCTCTCCATTATGCCTGGAAACTTTGCAAAGTTTTAGTGTTTTAAAGTTATTTCATGTTTTATATATACAGTGGAACCCCAGATTTTGGCCGTAATCCATTCCAGAAGGTCGGCATAAATCCGAAAAGACCGAAAACTGAAGTAATATTTCCCATAAGAATTAATGTAAATACACTTAATCCGTTCCAGACACCCCAAAATATTAACAAAATATTAATTTTTTAAAGATTAACTTTAGTTTTACATACAAAACAATGAGAACTAAATAGAATGACTAATGAAATGGATAAATGAACATTTAACATCACATTTACCTTTATTGAAGATTCTTATTGGTGTATCGAAGATGGAGGATGAGAGAGAGAGGACTAATTATTGTTTGGAAAGGGAATCCCCCACCATAAAGACTTCAGGTCTCAAGTCCCTGTCTGAGGTTACTTCCCTTCTTTGTCTTTTACTGGCACTTGGACCAGCTTGAGAGTCACTGCACCCCTGTCGCACACAAAAACTGTCCAGATAGGTTTGTTTCTGGCATCTGCCTGAAGTGGGACAAGGTTTTGTCACTGAATTCTATCATGTTTCTCACTTTCTTTACCACAGGGCTGGCACTAGGAACTTTCTCTGGGCCCATGGTAGCTTATATTGCAGTTGCACTCAATAAACAACCATAAAAAACCATGGATTATAATGAAATGTTTGGATGAATGTGCAGTGTGTTGCTCACTCATCTTCACTCTCAGGTCGTGGTGTAGGGCCACAGGATATACAGTGGACCCTCAGTTAATGATGCCATCGGATAGCAATAAAATTGGATACCGATACTTTTTGCATCAAAATATTGGCTCTGCTAACGATAAAAAACTCAGTTAAGGACATTCATCCAGAAGGTGTCTGCGCAGCCTGAGCCACCCAGGCCACCCAGCCACTCTATGTACAGCCAGTGTGCCATTGTTTACAAGCCAATGCGAACGATTCCATGCATACATGCGATACATTTTGTATTATTCCATTGTTTTTAGTGCTTGTACCTGCTAAATAAGCCACTATGGGCCCAAAGAAAGCTTCTAGTGCCAACCCTGTTATAAAAAGGGTGAGAAATACTATTGAATTGAAGAAAGAGATAATCACAAAGCACGAAAGTGGAGTGCGTGCCTCCAAGCTGGCCAGGTTGTATAACAAACCCTAATCAACAATCACTACTATCTTGGCCAACAAAAAGGCAATCAAGGAAGCTGTTGTTGTAAAAGGTGCAAATGTGCTTATGAAACAGAGATCGTAAATACTCAAAGATGTGGAGAGACTGTTGTTGGTGTGGATCAATGAGAAACAGTTATCAGGAGATAGTGTTTCACAGTCAGTTATACGTGAAAGGCAAGGCAGTTACATGCGGATCTCATTAATAAAATACCTCCAACTAGTGCTGATATTGATGAATTTAAGGCCAGCAAAGGCTGGTTTAACCCTTTCAGGGTCCGTGCTGTAGATCTACGGCTTTACATTGAGGGTCCAAACCGTAGATCTACGCCATGAGCTCAGCTCACTCTGATAAGCTGTGAGCTGTAAATGTGGGCCTAGATATGAGAGAATACATCTATGTGGTATGTGTACACCACATAAAACAAATCCTGCAGCACACAGTGCATAATGAGAGAAAAAACTGAGACCATAGTTTTTTATTAAAACAGCAACTTTGCAGTGTTTTCCTATGTTTTTTATAGTTGTATTTGTAATTTCTTGGTCGCATTTGATAGAATGGAAGATATATTACAGAACAGATATGATTTTGATTGGTTTTAGTACTGAAAATGGCTTGAAACTGATCTCAAATTAGCAGAAATGTTAAATTTTTGCCAATGTTCAAAAGTAAACAAATGACCTCACACATCTAATACACACTAGCTGGTGGGTCTAATATATGTTCACAAATGTGCTGATATTATTTATTCAATTCTTACAATATTGCATGACAGTAAATCTATTTTTTTTTGGTTTAAATAAAAATTCATTATGTGAATTAAAAATAAAAAAGGAATTCATTTGTAAAGCCTGAAAATGTAACTAATGAACAGAGAAAATGTTAGTTTAGTGCCAGGAATGCCTGCATTGTTTATTCTGGACCCTATTTTGAAACTGTATTATTTTGAACTTTGCACTAAATTGGCCAAATTACCAATTTCCAATCACTTTATTTTGTAGTTGAAACAGTTGAGTTGGCAATTTATTGTGCTCAGTCGATAGAATAGAAGTAATACTAGTGAAATAGCTAAAAATTTGGTCGACTGGAATAAGGTAATTGGCCTAAAATGGGAGTCAAAGTCGGCAAAATTGCCGATGCGTAAATATCGCTGACACATCAAAATTCGCAAGAGCATAATTTTGTCCATTTTCTATCAAATTTTGTACTTTTTGTTTTATTACCTTCAGAAGAAGATTATCTACCATTTCATAAGTAAAAATAACAAAATTATTTTTTTAAAATTCTTGGACACTGGTGCGCACTTTGAAATTTGGCCTCTGGACCCTGAAAGGATTAAGAGATTTAAGAATCATAGTGGCATACACAGTGTGATAAGGCATGGTGAGGAAGCTAGTTCTGACAAAAAAGCGGATGAAAAATATGTGCAGGACGTTAAGAGGTACATAGAGGCTGGAAAATTAAAACCGCAACAAGTGTTCAGTTGTGATGAAACAGGCCTGTTTTGGATGAAAATGCCAAACAGGACTTACATTACTCAGGAGGAAAAGGCACTCCCAGGACACAAGCCTATGAAAAACAGACTAACTCTCATGTTTTCTAGTAATGCTAGTGAGGATTGCAAAGTGAAGCCTTTACTGATGTATCACTCTGAAACTCCCAGAGTGTTCAAGAAAAACAGTGTCATCAAGCCTAATTTGTGTGATGTGGAGGGCAAACAGTAAGGCATGGGTCACTAGGGACATTTCCCTCAATTGGTTCTATCAAGTGTTTGGCCCCAGTGTGAAAAAATACCTCCTGGAAAAAAAATTGGAACTGAACTGCCTCCTGGTATTAGACATTGCTCCTGCTCATCCTTCAGACTTGCAAGAGTGAATTGTGGGGGAGTTTAGTTTCATCAAAGTGGAATTTTTGCCCCCCTAACACCACTCCTCTCCTCCAGCCCATGGACCAGCAGGTCATTTCAAATTTCGAAAAAATGTACACCAAAGCTGTGTTTCAGAAGTGCTTTGAAGCGACCTCAGACACTGAATTGACTCTAAGAGAGTTCTGGAAAGGTCACTCCAATATCCTCAGGTGCATAAATCTTATAGGTAAGGCTTGAGAGGGAGTGACTTGCAGGACTTTGAACTCTGGTTGGAGAAAATTGTGGCTACAATGTGCACAAGAGAGGGATTTTGAAGGGTTTGGGGCTAACCCTGAGTAGCCTATACCAGTTGTGGAATCTATTGTGTCATTGGGGAAGTCCATGGAGTTGGAGGTTAGTGGGGAGGATGTGGAAGAGTTGGTGGAGGACGACGATGAAGAGCTAGCCACTGATGAGCTGCAACAGCTTCATCTGCATCAGCAAAAGACCACAGCTGAGGAAGTTGCTTCAGAGGAGGGGGAAGAGAGATGGAAGAAGTTGCCTTTTTCACTGATTAACCCTTAAATGGTCCAAACGTATATATACATTTTTTCAACATCTGAAAGTATGTAAAACAATGTAGATCTTTTTTGTTTTACATTTGAAAACGTGTAAAAAAACTTTTACCTACATTTTTTTTTGTTATTGAAAATATGTAAAAAAAAGTAGATCTACTTTTGTAGCACTACGAATTTGAACGTCGATCTGTTTGGACCGTTTAAGGGTTAAGAACATTTGTACAATGTGGACAAAGGTGCAAGATAAACATCACCCTGACACAGCTGTTGCAAGCCGTGCTGGTGACTTTTACAATGACAATGTTGTGTCCAATTTTAGGGAAATTTTAAAAACATGCCAGAAACAGAGCTCTTGGACAGATTTTTGGTGCGACAGGGGTCCAGTGACTCTCAAGGTAGTCTTAGTGGCATTAAAAAGCAAAGAAGGGAGGTAACCCCTGTAAAGGGCTTGCTACCTAAAGACCTTATGGAAGGGGATTCCTCTTCCAAACAATAATACTACACCCTCCTCTCCCCTCCTCCCGTTTCATCACTAAGTCTTCAATAAAGGTAAGTGTCATTTTATGAATTAGTAATGTATTTATTCCGCATGTCTCATTGTTTTCTGTGTATGAAAATGCATATTTCATGTGAAAAAATTATTTGTTTTAATACTTTTAGGTGTCTGGAACAGATTAATTAGATTTCCATTATTTCTTATGGGGAAAATTAATTCGGATAACGATAAAATTGGTTCAGGACAAGCTATATGGAATGGATTAATATCATTAACTGAGGGTCCACTGTGCTCTGAGATTTACTCTTTTTCCTTGGTATGGCATATGGCACACTACCAGGATGCATGCTGCATCGTACGTACTGCTGCCTCACTGGAGAATATTCTCCCTCACTGTCACAACTCGAGCTGCTTTCATTAATTTGGAAATCACTATCACTTTTACTGCTCACACCCGAGTCCTGTGCATGGGGAAATAGTTTTCTTATTCGTCCTGGTACACTTGAATGTGAATGAGACGGCCCAGCACCAGAGGTGGAACACTGAGGGTCCTATGGGTTTTCATCACTAATTACGTTATTCTGGGCACTGCTTTCGGTCACACCCTCCTGAAAACCATGGAATTCATTTTCACTGGCATTTCCATCGCTGTTAAAACTATCACTTGGGAACAGAAGACCTCCAGTTCAGCAAGGAGTAAGGTACTTCTTACCACGAGGCATGGTGAACAAGGTCTATCAAGATTGTATTCCCATAATGTACCACTGAGTCCCTGATTTTTTTCACAGGGCGGACACCCATCACACAGACCCATTCTCTCGCATGTGGGCCTACCAGCTTTCTCCCGCTTATTTGAAGCCCCTAGAATTTACACATATTAATACGTCAGAAACATTGGCTCGTAAGACATATACATGTATATATATACATGCATATGGCTGAAACAGTCAGAGGGTTAAATAAATAGATATTCTTAGTGTTGCTAAGATAGATTTTGTTTAGCCAGCTATATAATATTTGCTCTGTTATTCTCCAGTGAAGTGATTATATAGATCAGTGAGGTTATTTCAAGATCAATATTAGCATTCATGGACAACAATGTAGCAATAAGGAATTAATGATAACCAAGTTAGTTATCTAATGCAGTGATTCTAAGAAAAATGTTAAGAAAAATAACTAAAATATGGTAGTAATTTTATAACGTGCAGTAATGCTAATATTATACAGTAATATTAATATTTTGCAATAACAGTAATATTATACACGTACAGTACTACAGGTCCGCCATCTGGCAATCAGCCATCCAGTTCTACCAGTAATTCAGCACTGATTTCGGCTAGTATAATTTCAAATTTCTAGGGTCGCCACACCAACCTGCTGTGTAAATCATTCCGATTTCTTTTTCTCCATTTATTGTTATAACCCGCTTTTAGCCTTAGCCATGGTTCCAACCAAAAAACCAAAAGATAAGCTGGCTTTGAAGCCACTGTCAGTTGATATGAGCTCATTCTCGTGAGGCAGGGGAATATGCTTTATTATTATGCTAATATCAACACAGTGGTTTATTTACCTATCACAATTGATCTAGTATGACATAATAAACAATATAAATAACATAAAAACATGGTAAATATTCCAGAATGAATAATATTTGGCATAACACCGAGCGGCTCGACAGAGGCATGAAGAGGATGTGGGATACAAGTACCATCCTCCTATCCCTGTCTTGGAGGTTTACATTAGAGAAAACAGAGTGTAGCACAGGGCTAATTGTAATACAACCTCTCCTCACTTAGCGTCGTACTCATTTAACGATGACTTGGACTTACGATGGGCTCTTTGACCAGTAGTCATATCTAAATAATGTATGTTAGAGCTGATTTCCCCTATTCTGTTTATTACAATATACAGTACACTACTGTATATACATTTAAAAATATACTAGACATGCTATAAATGGTGCAAAAGTGACATTAAAACAATGTTAAAGATGGTTGAAATGAACCACTACCATTATAGTATGCTCCTCACTTATCGATGAATTCGTTTACCGATGATGTCTTAGGAATGGAACTCCGTCGTTAAGTGAGGAGAGGCTGTATACGCACGTACTGCACATAAAACTGAAACAGAAAAGCTCTTTTCTCTTTATAGATTATCATACATAGCAGCATACACCTACCATCCGACTTACGACCTGCTCGACATACGTCCACTCGACTTAAGACCATGCATCTGGCAGCTGGGCTGGGCCAGCTGATGCACAACGCTGTACAATATTTGACGATACTCACGGCGGCAATGCACCATGCAGGCAGCATCAGTTTGAGTAACCCTGCCCTATCAGCAGCATCATACTGTATTAACTGTACTAACTGGACAGTAAATTACACCATGGCCCGGTGGCCTGGTGGCTAAAGCTCCCGCTTCACACACGGAGGGCCCGGGTTCAATTCCCGGTGGGTGGAAACATTTCGACACGTTTCCTTACACCTGTTGTCCTGTTCACCTAGCAGCAAATAGGTACCTGGGTGTTAGTCGACTGGTGTGGGTCGCATCCTGGGGGACAAGATTAAGGACCCCAATGGAAATAAGTTAGACAGTCCTCGATGACGCACTGACTTTTTTGGGTTATCCTGGGTGGCTAACCCTCCGGGGTTAAAAATCCGAACGAAATCTTATCTTATCTTAAGATGACGTCTGAATCTTGCACTGGAGATAGTGGCAAGAAAGGCTCTTACTCTCGAACTCTCTATTTGTTCTCACTGTTGCACATAACCCTGTCTGTATCTGTCTGCCTGTATATCTGTGTCTGTCTGTATGTGTCTGTTTATCTGTCTGTCTACTTGTGTGTCTGTCTTTATGTCTACCTGTGTGTCTGTTTACCTGTGTCTGTCTTTGTCTACCTGTGTGTCTGTCTTTCTGTCTACCTGTGTGTCTGTATGTCTACCTGTGTGTCTGTCTTTATGTCTACTTGTGTCTGTCTGTCTACCTGTGTGTCTGTCTTTGGAGTTTTAGCATGTTGGTTTTGGTTGTGAGCAACATGGGTACACAGAGGTATTCCAGCAGAGGTCTGATCATCATCTTGTACAGGTGTAGTTTGAGGTGGGGAGGGGCTGCTTTGAATCGATAAAGTTGGCCAAGGTGGGCTTTTGCTAGGTTTACTTTTTTAGTTATGTGGGTTGTAGAGTTGAGTAATCTGCCGATCTCGTATCCTAGGATCTTGTTTGGATTCCTAATAGCAATTCGGGTTCCTCTGATGGAAATGCCCCCTTTGTTTTAGTGCTTGTAACTGCAAAATAAGTCACTATGGGCCCCAAGAAATCTTCTAGTGGGTAAGACACATTGGCAACAGTTAGGCAACTTTATTCCGAAACGTTTCGCCTACACAGTAGGCTTCTTCAGTCGAATACAGAAAGTAGGCAGGAACAGTAGAGATGTGAAGACGATGTAATCAGTCCATCACCCTTGACTTCAAGGGTGGCCTGATTACATCGTCTTCACATCTCTACTGTTCCTGCCTACTTTCTGTATTCGACTGAAGAAGCCTACTGTGTAGGCGAAACGTTTCGGAATAAAGTTGCCTAACTGTTGCCTATGTGTCTTACCTACCAACCTGTCGGTATTGTATACCATTTTGATGTTCAAATCTTCTAGTGCCATCCCTGTAGTAAAAAGGGTGAGAATTAGTATGGAAATGAAAGAGATAACTGCAAAGTATGAAAATGGAGTGCATGTCTCGGAGCTGGCCAGGTTATGTACCAAACCCTAATCAAATATTGGTATTACCTTGGCCAACAAAACGGCAATCAAGGAAACTGTTCCTGCAAACGGTGCCACAACTGAGGAAATTGCTTCATAGGTGGGGAGAGAGAAATTGAGGAAGGTGCCTTCTTCAACGATTAAGGAAATGTGTACATTGTGGTCAAATGTGCAAACCTTTATGGAGGAAAATCACCCTGACACAGCTATTGCAAGCCGTGCTGGTGACTTTTACAATGACAATGTTGGGAACCACTTTAGGAAAATCTTAAAGGAATGCAAGGTACAGAGCTCTATGGACAGATTTTTGGTGCAACAGAGGTCCTGTGACTCTGAAGCTGGTCCTAGTGGCATTAAAAAACAAAGAAGGGAAGTAACCCCGGAAAAGGACTTGCTACCTCAAGTCCTCATGGAAGGGGATTCCCCTTCCAAACAATAACATCTTCCACCATCTCCCCTCCTCCCATCCCATCAGTCGTCACCAGATCTTCAATAAAGGTAAGTGTCATGTATTCTTTATTTATTGCAGTAGTAATTGTGCATGTCTTCTTCTTTTTGGCTGTATAAAAGTGTATATGTCATGTGGTAAAATTTTTTTTTTCATTCTCTGGGGTGTCAGGAACGGATTAATTTGATTTCCATTATTTCTTATGGGGAAAATTAATTAAGCTAATGATAATTTTGGCTAACAGTGAGCTCTCAGGAATGGATTAGTATTGTTAGGCGAGGGTCCATTGTATTTTCTTATATTTTTTATGGTTGTATTCTCATTTTTTTTTTTTTTTGGTTCTCATTTGATAGAATGGAAGATTTATTTATTAACACACTGGCCGATTCCCACCAAGGCAGGGTGGCCTGAAAAAGAAAAACTTTCACCATCATTCACTCCATCACTGTCTTGCCAGAAGGGTGCTTTACACTACAGTTTTTAAACTGCAACATTAACACCCCTCCTTCAGAGTGTAGGCACTGTACTTCCCATCTCCAGGACTCAAGTCCAGCCTGCCGGTTTCCCTGAATCCCTTCATAAATGTTACTTTGCTCACACTCCAACAGCACGTCAAGTATTGAAAGCCATTTGTCTCCATTCACTCCTATCAAACACGCTCACGCATGCCCGCTGGAAGTCCAAGCCCCTTGCACACAAAACCTCCTTTACCCCCTTCCTCCAACCTTTCCTAGGCCGACCCCTACCCCTCCTTCCTTCCACTACAGACTGATAAACTCTTGAAGTCATTTTGTTTCACTCCATGCTCTCTACATGTCCGAACCACCTCAACAACCCTTCCTCAGCCCTCTGGACAACAGTTTTGGTAATCCCGCACCTCCTCCTAACTTCCAAACTACGAATTCTCTGCATTATATTCACACCACACATTGCCCTCAAACATGACATCTCCACTGCCTCCAGCCTTCTCCTCACTGCAACATTCATCACCCATGCTTCACACCTATATAAGAGAGTTGGTAAAACTATACTCTCATACATTCCCCACTTTGCCTCCAAGGACAAAGTTCTTTGTCCTTGGAGGATATATTACAGAAATAGATATTATTTTGATTGGTTTCATGGTGAAAAGTACAGTGGAACATCTGCTTGCGAGCGCATCCACTTGTGAGTTTTCCAAATAAGAGCAGTCGATGGGTCGATTTTTTGCTTCCATGTGCGAGCAGACCTCAAGGCAGTTTCCTAGATGCTGGTGAAGGGCTCTTGATCTAGGGAATCGTATCTCATTTGTTTGTTGGACTATCTTATTGAAACTTGGGCAATATATAATGGAAAGATGTTTCTTAACTTACACCAAAAATGAAAGAAATAGGAGCATAAATAATGGAGTTCTCAGCAATTAGCCACCCCTTGGCAGTATTTTCGTATGGTTTTTATTGTTGTATTCTCTTTTTTTGGTCTTATTTGATAGAATGGAAGATACATTACAGAAATAGATATGATTTTGACTGCTTTCACGATGAAAAGTACCTTGAAATTGAGCTCAACGTAGGAGGAATGATCCATTGCGTGGCTATGTTGAAGAGTAAACAAATGACGTCACTGTCCATTCCAGTATGCAGTAGTGAATGGGTTGACATTATTTATACAATTATTGCAATAAGGCATAATGGTAAATCTTATATTTTATGTGTGAATATAAATTACAAATTATTTACATTGTAATAATAATAATAACAATAATAATAATAATAATAATAATAATAATAATAATAATAATAATGATAATATGTATAATAATATGTATAATAATAATATATGTATAATAATAATATTGTGGTGTGAATGTAATGCAGAGAGTTCGTAGTTTGGAAGTTAGGAGGAGGTGCGGGATTACCAAAACTGTTGTCCAGAGGGCTGAGGAAGGGTTGTTGAGGTGGTTCGGACATGTAGAGAGAATGGAGCGAAACAGAATGACTTCAAGAGTGTATCAGTCTGTAGTGGAAGGAAGGCGGGGTAGGGGTCGGCCTAGGAAGGGTTGGAGGGAGGGGGTAAAGGAGGTTTTGTGTGCGAGGGGCTTGGACTTCCAGCAGGCATGCGTGAGCGTGTTTGATAGGAGTGAATGGAGACAAATGGTTTTTTAATACTTGACGTGCTGTTGGAGTGTGAGCAAAGTAACATTTATGAAGGGATTCAGGGAAACCGGCAGGCCGGACTTGAGTCCTGGAGATGGGAAGTACAGTGCCTGCACTCTGAAGGAGGGGTGTTAATGTTGCAGTTTAAAAACTGTAGTGTAAAGCACCCTTCTGGCAAGACAGTGATGGAGTGAATGATGGTGAAAGTTTTTCTTTTTCGGGCCACCCTGCCTTGGTGGGAATCGGCCGGTGTGATAATAAAAAAAAAAAAAAATAATAATAATATAATTATATAATACAGTAATAATAATAATAATACAGTGGTCCTCCGCCTTAGGAACACATCGCGTTACGTTAAATCCGCCATACGAAAGCAGTTGAACACAAAAATTTTCCCTTGCCTCACGATAAATAACTCGCTTTACGTGATTTGTTCGGGACGTGTCCCACATTTGGCCTCAGCGCCAGTATTTACAAGCCAGCCAGTGAGGTCACATCTATGCATACATTCGGTACATTTCACATTATCCCAGTGTTTTTAGTGCTTGTAACTGCAAAATAAGCCACCATAGACCCCAAGAAAGCTTCTAGTGCCATCCCTGTGGTAAAAAGGGCAAGAATTAGTATGGAATTGAAAAAAGAGATTAAGTGGGTCGATGGATCTATAATTTCCTCACTAACAGAACACAGAGAGTAGTAGTCAACAGAGTAAAGTCCGAGGCAGGCACGGTGAAAAGCTCTGTTCCACAAGGCACAGTACTCGCTCCCATCTTGTTCCTCATCCTCATATCTGACATAGACAAGGATGTCAGCCACAGCACCGTGTCTTCCTTTGCAGATGACACTTGAATCTGCATGACAGTGTCTTCCATTGCAGACACTGCAAGGCTCCAGGCGGACATCAACCAAATCTTTCATTGGGCTGCAGAAAACAATATGAAGTTCAACGATGAGAAATTTCAATTACTCAGATATGGTAAACACGAGGAAATTAAATCTTCATCAGAGTACAAAACAAATTCTGGCCACAAAATAGAGCAAAACACCAACGTCAAAGACCTGGGAGTGATCATGTCGGAGGATCTCACCTTCAAGGACCATAACATTGTATCGATCGCATCTGCTAGAAAAATGACAGGATGGATAATGAGAACCTTCAAAACGAGGGATGCCAAGCCCATGATGACACTCTTCAGGTCACTTGTTCTATCTAGGCTGGAATATTGCTGCACACTAACAGCACCTTTCAAGGCCGGTGAAATTGCTGACCTAGAAAATGTACAGAGAACCTTCACGGCACGCATAACGGATATAAAACACCTCAATTACTGGGAGCGCTTGAGGTTCCTGAACCTATATTCCCTGGAATGCAGGCGGGAGAGATACATGATTATATACACCTGGAAAATCCTAGACCGAACTTGCACACGAAAATCACTCACTACGAAAGCAAAAGACTTGGCAGACGATGCAACATCCCCCCAATGAAAAGCAGGGGTGTCACTAGCACGTTAAGAGACCATACAATAAGTGTCAGGGGCCCAAGACTGTTCAACTGCCTCCCAGCATACATAAGGGGGATTACCAACAGACCCCTGGCAGTCTTCAAGCTGGCACTGGACAAGCACCTAAAGTCGGTTCCTGACCAGCCTGGCTGTGGCTCGTACGTTGGTTTGCATGCAGCCAGCAGCAACAGCCTGGTTGATCAGGCTCTGATCCACCAGGAGGCCTGGTCACAGACCGGGCCACGGGGGCGTTGACCCCCGGAATTCTCTCCAGGTAAACTCCAGGTAAACCTCAAGTTCTAAATGAAAGGGATTCCCCTTCTAAACAATAACTTCCACACTCTCCCCTCCTCCCATTCTATCAATCATCACCAGATCTTCAATAAAGGTAAGTGTCATGTATTCTATTCTTAGTAGAGTAGTAATTGTGCATGTCTTCTTCAGTTTGTGTGTATTAAAATTAATATTTCATGTGGTAAAAAAAATTTTGTTTTCATACTTTGGGGTGTCAGGAATGGATTAATTTGATTTCCATTATTTCTTATTATGAAAATTAATTTGGCTAACGATAATTTCACCTTACGCTGAGCTCTCAGGAACGGATTAATATCATAAGGCGGGGGTCCACTGTAATAATAATAATAATAATAATATAATACGTATAATAATAATACACCTACCATCTGACTTACGACCAAGCTTGGTTCCGACCAACCGTTCGTAAGTCAAAATGGACGTAAGTCGAACCTTTGAAAATTGCCGACATACTGGATAGGGGATAACGTCAAAATTTTCCTATACTATAAACTACCTACATAGTACTGTAATGTAATGTACAATAATTATTTCATTTTTTTTACCATAATTTACTTCTATTGTTATATTTTAATTATTTATTTACTGTATATAATGTATACATGGTAGTGAACTGTATTGTAAATTTTACATCGCATACAGTATCATATGTTACTGTTATCTTTATGTATTGTCGACACAGTGGAATGGGAGAATACCACTGGTAGTGTCATCCTGCCAGAATGTAGTATAACCTATACCCTAAGTAAAGAGAAACAACTCTGGAACATGTGTAATACGTAGCTGGCTGGCTGGCCGGGTGGGTGGGAGGCCGGGTGGGTGATTGGCTGACTGAATGTGGCTCTCTCTCTCTCTCTCTCTCTCTCTCTCTCTCTCTCTCTCTCTCTCTCTCTCTCTCTCTCTCTCTCTCTCTCTCTCTCTCTCTCTCTCTCTCTCTCTCTCTCTCTCTCTCTGTATCTCTCTCTCTCTGTATCTCTCTCTCTCTCTCACAGGTACACGTAAGTAAAGTTATCATACATAGTATAAATTACCTAGGATAACCCAAATAATCCAGACAAAGTGCTATACAGTGGATCTGTGCTCCAGTGCCCTAAATTAATAATATTAATAATAATTATTATTATTATTACAATAATACATATGTACACCTACCATCCGACTTACGACCTGCTCGACATACGTCCACTCGACTTACGACCGTGCATCTTGCAGCTGGGCTGGGCCAGCTGATGCACAACACTACAATATTTGACAATACTCGTGGCTGCAATGCATCATGCAGGCAGCATCAGTTTGAGTAACCCTGCCCTATCCGCAGCATCATACTGTATTAACTGTACTAACTGGACAGTAAATTTCACCCTGGCCCCTAAGATGAAGTCTGAGAGTAAGACACATGTGCAACATCTGGGTATCTTTATTGTAGACGTTTCGCCATCCAGTGGCTTTATCCACTGGATGGCGAAACGTCTACAATAAAGATACCCAGATGTTGCACATGTGTCTTACTCTCATCTTGTCGGTATTATATACCATTCGTACACAAGATGAAGTCTGTGGCAAGAAAGGCTCTTACTCTCAAAGTCTCTATTTGTTTTCACTGTTGCACATAAACCTGTCTGTATCTGTCTGCCTATATATCTGTATATCTCTGTGTGTCTGTTTATCTGTCTGTCTACCTGTGTGTCTGTCTTTCTGTCTACCTGTGTCTATATCTACCTGTGTGTTTGTCTGTCTACCTCTGTGTCTGTCTACCTGTGTGTGTCTTTCTGTCTACCTGTGTGTGTCTGTGTAGATGGCCCGGTGGCCTGGTGGCTAAAGCTCCCGCTTCACACACGGAGGGCCCGGGTTCGATTCCCGGCGGGAGGAAACATTCGACACGTTTCCTTACACCTGTTGTCCTGTTCACCTAGCAGCAAATAGGTACCTGGGTGTTAGTCGACTGGTGTGGGTCGCATCCTGGGGGACAAGATTAAGGACCCCAATGGAAATAAGTTAGACAGTCCTCGATGACGCACTGACTTTCTTGGGTTATCCTGGGTGGCTAACCCTCCAGGGTTAAAAATCCGAACGAAATCTTATCTTATCTTATCTTGTGTACCTGTGTGTGTCTGTCTACCTGAGTGTCTGTCTACCTGTGTCTGTCTTTCTGTCTGCTTGTCTGTCTCAGAGCCACTCATTAAGAGTGTAATTGGTCTTGAAGATGCCATATTAATAATGATAATAACACAATAATCACTGAGGCGCATTAAATGTGTATAAAACGTTGATATAGACATTTTGCTTAATCCATCTATGATTTCTTTTTCAAAATTATATAATAAACATGCTACATAACATATAAACATATAAATTAACAAATATGAGATGTTTTTCTGGTCGGCTTGACACAGTGAACAGGAATCATTCGTGTCCGGGCTGGTAACAACAACTAAGGGTCAGGTAAGTGGTGATGGTTGCCAATATGATGCTTTCCAGGGCATAGTTCTAGCTGCTCAGTCAAATTATGTTCCAAATAGGGAAATCAGATCAAATAAAAATGGTCCTAAATGGATGAACAATAGATTAAAATATCTGATTGGTCAAAAGAGAGGCATATATAGGCAAATCAAAAGAGAAGAGGGGCAATTAAGAAATCGATATATTCGGTTAAAGAGAGAAATAAAAAAGGGAATTAGAAAAGCAAAAAGAGATTATGAGGTTAAAGTTGCAAGAGAATCGAAGACTAACCCAAAAGGATTCTTTCAGGTATACAGAAGTAAGATCAGGGACAAGATAGGCCCACTCAAAAGTTCCTCGGGTCAGCTCACTGACAGTGATAAGGAAATGTGTAGAATTTTTAACACATACTTCCTCTCAGTTTTTACACAGGAGGATACCAGCGATATTCCAGTACATGTAATGATAAATTATGTAGAACAGGACGATAATAAACTGTGCACGATTAGGGTCACAAGTGACATGGTCCTTAGGCAAATAGATAAATTAAAACCTAACAAATCCCCAGGCCCTGATGAACTGTATGCAAGGGTTCTAAAGGAATGTAAGGAGGAGCTTAGCAAACCTTCGGCTAATCTTTTCAACATATCACTACAAACTCTCATGGTGCCAGATAAGTGGAAAATGGCAAATGTGATACCTATTTTTAAAGCAGGTGACAGGTCCTTAGCTTCGAACTATAGACCAATAAGCCTAACCTCCATAGTGGGAAAATTTATGGAATCAATAATTGCCGAGGCAGTTCGTAGCCACCTTGAAAAGCATAAATTAATCAACGAATCTCAGCATGGTTTTACAAAGGGGCGTTCCTGCCTTACGAATTTATTAACTTTTTTCACTAAGGTATTTGAGGAGGTAGATCATGGTAATGAATATGATATTGTGTATATGGACTTCAGTAAGGCTTTTGACAGGGTCCCACATCAGAGACTTGAGGAAAATTAAGGCACAAGGAATAGGAGGAGAAATTTTTTCCTGGATAGAGGCATGGTTGAGGCAGCAGAGAGTTTGCATAAATGGGGAGAAATCAGAGTGGGGAAGCATCACGAGCGGTGTTCCACAGGGGTCAGTGTTGGGCCCCCTGCTGTTCACAATCTACATAAACGACATAGATGAGGGCATAAAGAGCGACATCGGCAAGTTTGCCGATGACACCAAAATAGGCCGTTGAATTCATTCTGACGAGGACATTAGAGCACTCCAGGAAGATTTGAATAGACTGATGTAGTGGTCGGAGAAGTGGCAGATGCAGTTTAATATAGACAAATGCAAAGTTCTAAATGTTGGACAGGAAAATAACCATGCCACATATAAACTAAATAATGTAGATCTTAATATTACGGATTGCGAAAAAGATTTAGGAGTTCTGGTTAGCACTAATCTGAAACCAAGACAACAGTGCATAAGTGTTCGCAATAAAGCTAATAGAATCCTTGGCTTCATATCAAGAAGCATAAATAATAGGAGTCCTCAGGTTGTTCTTCAACTCTATACATCCTTGGTTAGGCCTCATTTAGATTATGCTGCACAGTTTTGGTCACCGTATTACAGAATGGATATAAATGCTCTGGAAAATGTACAAAGGAGGATGACAAAGTTGATCCCATGTATCAGAAACCTTCCCTATGAGGATAGACTAAGGGCCCTGAATCTGCACTCTCTAGAAAGACGTAGAATTAGGGGGGATATGATTGAGGTGTATAAATGGAAGACAGGAATAAATAAAGGGGATGTAAATAGTGTGCTGAAAATGTCTAGCCTAGACAGGACTCGCAGCAATGGTTTTAAGTTGGAAAAATTCAGATTCAGGAAGGATATAGGAAAGTACTGGTTTGGTAATAGAGTTGTGGATGAGTGGAACAAACTCCCAAGTACAGTTATAGAGGCCAGAACGCTGTGTAGCTTTAAAAATAGGTTGGATAAATACATGAGTGGATGTGGGTGGGTGTGAGTTGGACCTCAATAGCTTGTGCTACCAGGTTGGTTGCCGTGTTCCTCCCTTAAGTCAATGTGACCTGGCCTGACTAGGTTGGGTGCATTGGCTTAAGCCGGTAGGAAACTTGGACCTGCCTTGCATGAGCCAGTAGGCCTTCTGCAGTGTTCCTTCGTTCTTATGTTCTTATTATACCTAACAATACTTCACACCTTTACTACTTTATATTATTATTATACCTACCAATACTACACACCTTTACTACTTTATATTATTATACCTACCAATACTACACACCTTTACTACTTTATATTATTATACCTACCAATACTACACACCTTTACTACTTTATATTATTATACCTACCAATACTACACACCTTTACTACTTTATATTATTATATCTACCAGTACTTCACACCTTTACTACTTTATATTATTATACCTACCAATACTACACACCTTTACTACTTTAGATTATTATACCTACCAATACTACACACCTTCACTACTTTATATAAACATTATTATACCTACCAATTATTATACACAAATTACACCAAGAGTATCAAAATTTTCTACACTATTTAACCCTTTGAGGGTCGACAGGCCCTCTCCGAAACTCGTTCTCAGGGTCGGCCAAATTTAAAAAAAAAAATAAATAATTTTCTCTTATGAAAAGATAGAGAATCTTTTCCCGATCATAAGGACACCAAAAGTTTGAAATTTGATGGAAAACTTACGGAATTATGCTCTCGCGAAGTTAGCAGTCTCGGGGATATTTACGCATCGGCGATTTTGCCCACTTTGAGCCCCATTTTCGGCCAATTCCACTGTACTAGTCGATAAAAAACATGAGTATTTCGCTAGAACTCCATTTTTTCTATCGAGTGGGTGCAAGAAACCACCCATTTATGAAATTCAACTATCCAGTAGAGTGGTCAGAATTTAGCAATTTTGCCAATTTCATACAAATTTCAAAAGATGCCAATTTCCGAATAGGGTCCAGAATAAACAAGAAAGACATTCCTGGCACTAAAATGACATTTCCTCTGGTCATTAGTCACGTCTCAAGGCCCCTCTTATATTCTTTTGCTTTCCACTTTGAATTTTTATTCTCACAAAAAATATAAGATTTACTGTTATGCAGACTACTGCATTAGTGTAAAATATGTATAAATATTATTGGCACACTTGTGAAAGAATATTAGACTCACCAGTTGACGTGTATTGCACCATTGGCACGATTTGTTTACTTTTGAAATTTGGTAAAAATTGAACATTTCTGCTACTTTGAGCTCAATTTCAAGGTATCTTTCATTGTAAAACCAGTCAAAATCATCTCAATTTCTGTAATATGTCTTCCATTCTTTAAAATGAGACCAAGAAAACTAGAATACAATAATAAATACCATACGAAAATACAGTGCAAAGTCGCTGATTTATTCCAAAAAAACGGTCAAAGTTTTTTTTTTCTCATTATGCACTGTGTGCTGCAGGATTTTTTTTAGACTGTGCACACTCACCACATAGACCCATTCTTTCATATGAAGGCCTACCAGCTTTCTCCCACTAGATTTGAGAGCGCTAGAATTTAGGCATACTAGTACGTCAAAAACCCTGGGTCGTAAGCCGTACTAGTACGTCCGAAACCCTCAAAGGGTTAAATAAACTTAGTTATTCACTTATCATAACACCAACAAGACTACAACACAGAACTTACGTGTAACTGTACCTACAAATACTTAGTTATTCACTTTTCATAACACCAACAAGACTACAACATAGAACTTACTACAACTGAACTCTTGCCATATATTGATTATAACTGTTTCAAGAAAGCATGTGTTCACTTTATTCATGTCAGTGTGTGCACAGTATTAAAAAAATCTGAGACCACTTAGTACCTTGAGTGCCAGCTAGAGCAAACAGGGCAGCAAACACCTGGGATTCACTGATGTCATGTCATATTAACATTCCCCTTTTAAGAGGTAAGTGATGTTGACCCTGAATTTAGTGACTTTGAGGTGGATGTGGCCACAAGTGGTCGAGGAAACATCAAAAACCTTGATAATAACCCATGTGCAACATATGTGCAACACCCATTCAGAATGTCTTATAACTTATGCCCTAAGTAAAGTGAAACAATTCTGGAATGTGTAATAAGCGTTAAGCAGGCTGGCTGCCTGGCTGGCCAACTGACTGGCCTGCTACTGGCTGGCTGGCTCTATCTTAATCTGTCTGTCTGTCTTTTTCTGTGTCTATCTCTATCTATATATCGCTGTTTGTCTCTGTCTATCTCTGTCTATCTTTTTTTATCTCTGTCTCACAGGTACATATAAATACAATTATATGTAGTGTAAATTACCTAGCATAACCCCAAAAATCCAGACAAAGTGCTATACTGTGCTTGTAGATTTAGTGGGTAAGCATATCTGTTGGTTCACAGTTGCTCTCTCTGAGAAAGAGAGAGAGAAACAGAAAGAGAGACAAGCAGACAGAGAGACAGATAAGCAGAAACAGAGATAAACAGAGAGCTAGACAGACAGATAAAGAGCTTGACAGACAGTCAGATAGATAGACAGACTGAAAGACATGTTAATTTGTAACAGTGAAAACAAAAAAAATTCCAATGCTCATCAAATGTCACAACTTATCTTATCACTGCACCCTCACATGGGCTCATCAGATGTCACCACTTATCATTGCACCCTCGCATGGGCTCATCAAATGTCACTACTGTCTTATCACTGCATCCTCGTAGACATTCTTCAAATATCACTACTTGTCTTATTACTACACTATCAGCAGTGGACTGACATTTGTCTTACATCATGCTTCAAGGGAACTACTGTTACTACTACTATTACTACTACTACTTCTTATTATTATTATTTTTAATATTATTATTATTACTATTATTATATACTCCGGTGTATCCGAAACAATGCTGGGACCTATAAATACTTTGTATATATTCCTAGACAATAGCAAATGACCAAGGCAGGTGTAAATGTCTACCTGTCAGTGTGTTTGTAACAATTTGAGTACAATTTCAGTACCTAATATTAGTGTCAGAACAAAGATTGGTTATGAGATGATAAGAACTACTATAAATTATAATTATCAGAGCATAAAAATTATATACAATAATATAAAAATGAGAAAAAAGGTATATCGGCAACACTTCTGAAAGCAGCAAGACTCGATGTTGTCAGGTGAGCATTAAGTGCCAACTTCGCAGCCTCATATCTTGGTAAGTACTTACACTATTTTTTTTACTTTAATCCCTTAACACTTAGAGAAATGTTCTCTTTATTTCTATAAAAAAAATGATTTATGTTTTCAAAATATTCGGGGCACTGGGCGAGACAGCGTATATATACGTTTGAACCGTTCAGGGGTTAAAATTCTTATAACATCTCTAAATGATGGGTAAAATTTACTAAATAATGTAGGTGAATGAATGACTATACCTGCATTCTAGGAAGCACAATGTATCAAGTGACTCACTTGAGTACATGACAATGTCCTGTACCCGAGTGAGTCACTTGTCACACGAATCCATCACACAAAGCTCCTTTACAGTCACCACTAAAGGTGATTTCACATTGGTGCCATAGACGTCTTTAAATATTTTCCTTATGATTATTATATAGCCTTTCCTCACTTAACAATGGAGTTCCATTCCTAAGATCAAGTTGTTAAATGAATTCATCACTAAATGAGAAGCATACTATAATGGTCGTGAGTTTGAGTCTGTCATCTTTGATATTGTTTTAATGTCACCTTGGTACCATTTATAACATTTCTAGTATATTTTTATATGTTTACACAGTAGTGTACTGTATATTGAAATAAACATAATAGAGGAAATTAGCTCTAATGTACATTATTTAGTTATGAATACTGGTCAGAGAGCCCGTCATAAGTCCGAGGCATCAGAAAATGAGTACGTTGCTAAGTGAGGAGAGGCTGTATTTTTAATTGATATAGCAGGTTGAAGATTTTATTATAATTATCAAAAATTTTCAAAGTATATTCAAAGTATAGGCCCGGTGGCCTGGTGGCCTGGTGGCTAAAGCTCCCGCTTCACACACAGAGGGCCCGGGTTCGATTCCCGGCGGGTGGAAACATTTCGACACGTTTCCTTACACCTATTGTCCTGTTCACCTAGCAGCAAATAGGTACCTGGGTGTTAGTCGACTGGTGTGGGTCGCATCCTGGGGGACAAGATTAAGGAGCACACTGGAAATAAGTTAGACAGTCCTCGATGACGCACTGACTTTCTTGGGTTATCCTGGGTGGCTAACCCTCCGGGGTTAAAAATCCGAACGAAATCTTAAATCTTACCTATACATGTAGAGTAAAATTATGAATCTAAAATTAAAAACAAAAATGACTTAAGAATGCATTTACCTACGATTAGCCTATTTATCACTATTTTTCTTGTAACCCCTAGCGACCTATAGCATAACCCTAGGTTCCAGGAACCTCGGTTGAGAAATGCTGGTATACATAGTAGAGAGAGTAAATGTTTTGTAAGTTGAATAAGGTTAAACTTTGAAGAGTATGAGCAAGTGTTTCTGGCATCTGCCTGAGAGATCTTTCATACTTTTTTTGTTGTTGTTGTTGTTGTTGTAGATGTTTGTTGTAGATGACTGGCTGTTGTAGATCTCCAGTCACATCTATCATAAGTGAGAGTAAAACAAAGTAAATATGGTGGACCCCCAAGTTTCGTGATTAATCCATTCCAGAGAGTCTGCTGAAAGTCAAAATTCATGGAAATCAAAATCATCCCTCTAACATAATATTTGCCCAACCCAATTTTCAATGCTCCCCAAGCAATAAGCTTTGATATTTCTTTTCACTCATGTACAAGTCCCACTCAAATCAAATTGTGTGTGTGGGGAAGTGCCTTGGCTGGTTTGTGTGGGGAAGTACCCTGGCTGGTTTGGGGAAGTACCCCGGGTGGTGTGTTCTTTTGTGAATTCTATCGTGTTTCTCACCTTCTTTACCAAAGGGCTAGCACTCCCCTTTTAAGAGGAGAGTGATGTTGACCCCAAGTTTAGTAGCTTTCAGGTGAATGTGGCCATAAGTGGTCACAGAAATATCAAAAACCTTGATAATAACCCATGGGCAACATTTGTGCAACTCCCTTTCAGAATATTTTGGAACCAACAGTGAAAGGTTTAATGCAATAAACTCTCACCATGTCCACCACATATGCACCACATTTAAGTGCGTGTAATATCTCAATTTTCTTCATAACTCCAAGACTTAAATGCTTAAACTTTTTCTTGCAACTTCCTGCATCACTTGTATGCATCCTGGGTGCCATGGTTGCTTGGCATATGCAAGATATGGTAATGAACAGTCCAAAATCCAATTCCTAAACACTGATCTGGGAATCACACAGGATGCATATGTACAGAGCATTGGGATGGGGATGGCAGGGAAGTAAGTTAGGCCTCCCCTACAAAGACAATGGTCTGACCCACAGGCAGACTGCCAAGAGGAAAAAATCCCCACTGTCCAGCTTGTGGCACTACAGTTTTTTTTCACCTCAGAATTTTTTGAAGTGTTGAGAATGTACCGCAGTTTTGCATTAGTGTAATTCATAAAAATGTGATAAATTAACCCGTGGTAATCAACAGTCTACTGTAACACAAATAACAAAAAAGGCACAATACCGTGACTGGGACGATACACAAATAACCCGCACATAAAAGAGAGAAGCTTACGACGACATTTCGGTCTGACTTGGACCATTGACAAAGTCACACTAACCAGAAGTGGAGCAGGATGGCTATATATAGGCAGGAAGAGGTGGTGGTAGTAGTAGTAGTAGTAGTAGTAGTACAAGAATAGTATATAATACCGACAAGATGAAATTAAGACACACGCAACATCCGGGCATCCCTATCGCAGACGTTTCGCCATCCAGCCAGCCACTGGATGGCAAAACGTCCACAGCAAAGGCAGCCAGACATCACACATGTGTCTTAATTTCATAAGTAGTTGTAGTAGTAGTAGTGGTAGAAGTGGGAAATAAGGAGGACGAGCCAGTCAAATACAAAGGAAGGGGAGCACTGCAGGAGAGCTAGGTGCCCACTAAGGGAGAGCAAGCGCACAGAGGTGCGTGAAAGGGGAAGTGGTGAAATAAATGAAGAAGGAACAGAAACACGAGACAGAAGAGAGAAAGACAACCCAGAGGAGAAAAGGAAAGAGGAAAGGGGAAGAGGGAGAAGAAGAAAAAGAAAAAGAAAAAGAAAAAATGAGGAGTCAGGTTAAGTCACGGGTGTTCTGAAGTTTGGAGCATTTTCTAATGTAGTGGGAGAGGAAGGCATCTACAGAGACGAAGCCAGGGCTAAGGTTCATACAAGGAAAGTTGTGTATTAGAGAGGATTCAACTAGACGGCAACTTCGAGTTGGAAGTAGGGAAGACAGTTTTAGCAGAAGACCAGTCAATAGGATGACTATGATCTCTGATGTGACAGAAAAGAGCAGTGTTAGTGTCGGCAAGCCTAACACTATTTTTGTGCTCCCTAAGCCTGTCAGAAAGAGATCGACCAGTTTCTCCGAAATATTGAAGAGGACAGGAGGAGCAAGAAATAGAGTAGACACCAGGAACATCTGTAGAGGGAGGAGAGGTATGAACGAGATTAGTGCAAAGAGTGTTAGTCTGGCGGAGAGAATTGTTGAGATTAGAAAGACCGGAAATGTAGGGAAGGCAGAGGATAGAAGAGTTCCCAGGAGTAGAGAATTTGGGAGAGAAGAAATTGCGTTTAGCACGTGAGAGGGCAGAGTCTATGAAATGGGAAGGGTAGCCAAGACGGGAAAACGAATTATAAAGAGTGGAAATTTCTGCTGGAAGGAACTGAGGATCACAGATGCGGAGGGCATGGAGAAAGAGGGAGATAAGAAAACTTTTCTTGACAGGGGAAGCATGATAGGAGAAGTAGTGAATGTACATGCCACTGTGCATAGGTTTTCGGTAAACGGAAAAGGAAAAACCTGTATCTGAGCGGTGGACATGGACATCAAGGAAAGGAAGCAAGGAATTAGATTCCCATTCAGCTTAAACTTAATGGAAGGGGCAAGATTATTAAGAGCTTCAAGAAAAGGTTGGAAGAGACTGGAGTCATGAGGCCACAGAGCAAAGATGTCATCCACATATTTCTTGCTACTCCTGTCCTCTTCAATACTTCGGAGAAACTGGTCGATCTCTTTCTGACAGGCTTAGGGAGCACAAAAATAGTGTTAGGCTTGCCGACACTAACAATGCTCTTTTCTGTCACGTCAAAGATCATAGCCATCCTATTGACTGGTCTTCTGCTAAAACTGTCTTCCCTACTTCCAACTCGAACAGTCGCCGTCTAGTTGAATCCTCTCTAATACACAACTTTCCTTGTATGAACCTTAGCCCTGGCTTCGTCTCTGTAGATGCCTTCCTCTCCCACTACATTATAAAATGCTCCAAACTTCAGAACACCCGTGACTTAACCTGACTCCTCATTTTTCTTTTTCTTTTTCTTTTTCTTCTTCTCCCTCTTCCCCTTTCCTCTTTCCTTTTCTCCTCTGGGTTGTCTTTCTCTCTTCTGTCTCGTGTTTCTGTTCCTTCTTCATTTATTTCACCACTTCCCCTTTCACGCACCTCTGTGCGCTTGCTCTCCATCAGTAGGCACCTAGCTCTCTTGCAGTGCTCCCCTTCCTTTGTATTTGACTGGCTCGTCCTCCTTATTTCCCACTTCTACCACTACCACTACTACTACCTCTTCTACTACTACTACTACTACAACTACTGATGAAATTAAGACACATGTGCGACGTCTGGCTGTCTTTGTTGTGGACGTTTCGCCATCCAGTGGCTGGCTGGATGGCGAAACGTCAGCGATAGGGATGCCCGGATGTTGCGAGTGTCTTAATTTCATCTTGTCGGTATTATATACTATTCTTGTAATACTACTACTACCACCACCTCTTCCTGCCTATATATAGCCGTCCTGCTCCACTTCTGGTTAGTGTGACTTTGTCAATGGTCCAAGTCGGACCGAAACGTCGTTGTAAGCTTCTCTCTTTTATGTGCGGGTTATTTGTGTACTCTAACACACAAAGTATTGTAATTGGTTCTGCCTCAATGAAAATAAAGTATGAAATTAATATTTTTTTATATTGAAGAATAGTAAAAACATTGTGTTTTACAAGTTTTTTGTAAACTAAATAAAGAAAGCATTTTTTACATTTTATTGTTGATCTAAATTTAGACGTTTTCCATCAATCATTTCTTGTGAGTGTCATTCAAGCAAGTCACTGACATTTGAGAGTCTAGTTCATTGTAACCAAGCTACCTTCCATTGTCTGTTATTTCTTGTGAGTGTGATTCAAGCAAGTCACGGACATTTGACAGTCCAGTTCATTGTAACCAAGCTACCTTCCATTGTCTGTTATTTCTTCAACAACAGCTGCATTTTAAAGAAAATATCAAGAAATAACAAATAATCAGGATATTTTTAAGCAGCTATATATTTTTAAATGTTTATACTGAAGTGTAATGTATACTGTAATAAACAGTGCATACTAAATCAGCTATAATATACATTATTTAGGTTTGCATACTGTTCGGAGAGCTGGACATAAATCCGTGACCCCAAATCCTGAAGTGTCTCTCTGTGTCACAAAATATTAAAAAAAATTAATTTTTCTTATGAAATGATAGAGAATTATTTTCTGATGGTAATGGCACCAAAAGTTTGAAATTTGATGGAAAATTTATGGAATTATGCTTTCGCGAAGTTAGCGATCTCAGCGATATATAAGCATCGGTGATTTCTCCCATTTTGAGCCTTATTTTCGGCCAATTCCATTGTTCCAGTTGACCAGACTCATAGCTATTTATTTAGAACTTCATATGTTCTATCGACTGAGTACAAGAAACAGCCCATTTACCAATTTCAAGTACCCAATAAAGTGTGTATCAGTCTTTAGTGGAAGGAAGGCGGGGTAGGGGTCGGCCTAGGAAAGGTTAGAGGGAGGGGGTAAAGGAGGTTTTGTGTGCGAGGGGCTTGGACTTCCAGCAGGCATGCGTGAGCGTGTTTGATAGGAGTGAACGGAGACAAATGGTTTTTAATACTTGACATGCTGTTGGAGTGTTAGCAAAGTAACATTTATGAAGGGATTCAGGGAAACCGGCATTCCGGACTTGAGTCCTGGAGATGGGAAGTACAGTGCCTGCACTCTGAAGGAGGGGTGTTAATGTTGCAGTTTAAAAACTGTAGTGTAAAGCACCCTTCTGGCAAGACAGTGATGGAGTGAATGATGGTGAAAGTTTTTCTTTTTCAGGCCACCCTGCCTTGGTGGGAATCGGCCAGTGTGATAATAAATAATAAATAAAAAATAAAGTGGCCAATTTTATGCAGGTTAAAAAAGATGCCAATTTCTGAATAGGGTCCAGAATAAACAGTGCAGACATTCCTGGCACTAAAATAAAATTTTCTCTGTTCATTAGTCATGTGTCCAGACCCTTCTTATATTACTCTTACTTTCTATTTTGAATTTTTAGTCACACAAGAAATAAAAGAATATCTGTTATGCAGACTACTGCATTATTGTAATAATTGTATAAATAAGGTCAACCCAGTCATGACTGTGTATTAGAATGGCTAGTTGGACACTTATTGGATGGTGACGTCATTTGTTTACTCTTGAAAATCGACAAAAATTGAACATTTCCACTGCTTTGAGCTCAATTTTAAGGTCCTTTTCATCATGAAACCAGTCAAATTCATCTCTATTTTGTAATATGTCTTTAATTCTATCAAATGAGCCCAAGAAAGTGATTTTGATGAAAACTGAAGGAATATTGCCCATAAAAAATAATGTAAATCCAATTAATCTGTTCCACTCAAAAGTATTAACAAAAAATACATTTTATAGAGAATAACTATAGTTTTACATACAGAAAACAATGAGAAATAAATATAAAGGACTGTTGAATTGGATAAATGAACATTTAATGTCACTTTAACCTTTACTAACGACTCGTGTTGGTGTATGGAAGAAGGTGAGGAGGGGAGAGGGCAGATAAGTTATCTCTATCACCATCACTACCACCCTCCAGCCAGACTGGCTCAGAATGCGTGAGATGCTTTGTGTGGGTGTGGGCGCACATGTTCAGTACTGGATACGACTGTCAATTTAATGAAAACCGAGCTGATGAACGAAAACTGGGACAAAATTTTGACAAAAAAAGTCATAGAAAACCGAATTCGCTGAAAACCAGGGCAGACGAAAACTGAGGTTTCACTGTATGTATTCTTTTATGATAGTCAATATATATATATAGAGTATGAGCAGCTCTCAGCTATCTTGTATGATTTAGTATGAAGTAACAACAACAGTCTTACAAGACACCCAGAACTCACCACGTGGAGGTGGCTGCATACCAGAGTTCCTTTTTTTTTTTTTTTTTTTTTTTTTTTTTTTTTTTTTTTTTTTTTTTTTTTTTTACCCCTTCTCATTTTTTACCCCTTTCCCATTTTTTCACGGTTTCAATCCCCTATTGAACCCTGTAGCTCAATGCTTTTTCTTGTTGTTGTTCAGGATGGCTTTTTTTGTTTTTTTGTTTTTCTCATTATGTGCAGTGGAATTATCTTTATTTTCCTTCTTTTTGGTCTTACTTTTCTTGGTTTTTTTAGGTTGTTCAACAGGAATGTCGTTGGTAGTCAAGTTAGTGGGGACTTGGTTTGGCTTGTAATCTGGCTTAAATTCAAGCCATTTAGGGTCAGGGATCTCCTGGTAAATGATCAGTCTTTCTGATTCCTGTTTAGTGGTGGATGGAGAAAGATTATTTTTGTTTGGAAATCTAAGCCTCTGTGGTGGACGCCGAAGTCGTGGGAACCTCCCGGCAGCCACACCACGTCCGCTCTTCTCCTCTCTCAAACCGTTCTCTTGAAATTTCATTTTTGCTTTATACTATAGTGATTTTTGGAAGATCACAATATAAGACAACCAGTGAACATATGATAAATTGTATTTCATCACTGACCTCACCACTATAACAACAAAATAAAAAAATAGTTATCTTAGAATTATGAGCAGTAAGGGTAGTGTTGATAGTTCTGGTGATAGTCATAGGTTTGCTGTTTTTTTTTTTTTTTTTTTACCCTTTTTCCCTTTTTTCACGTTCTTTGAGTCCACTGTTCCTTGAGACCAACATTACTTGAGACTGCCATTACTTGAGACCAGGATGCCACCCACACCAATCCATTAAAATCTTGGATATGACTGACAGCTGAGGCCCGGTCTGTGACCAGGCCTCATGCTGGTTCAGGGCCTGATCAACCAGGCTGTTACAGTTGGCCGCACGCATCCCAATGTATGAACCACAGCCCAGCTGGTCAGGTACTAATTCCCAGGATGCCACCTACACCAGTCCACTAACACCCTGGATGCCTCCCACACCAGTTCACTAACACCCAGGATGAGACCCACACCAGCCCACTAACACCTAGGATGTGACCACCAGTCCAATAACACTCAGGGTATGACGCACACCTGTCAAGTAATTTCCAGGATGTCTAGCACACCAGTCCACTGACACCCAGGATGCCACCCACACCAGTCCACTAAAATCTTGGATATGACTGACAGCTGTCCACTACTACCTAGGAATCAACCCATACCTGTCCACTAATTCCCTGGATGCCACTTACACCTATCCACTAACTACCAGGATGCCTCCCACACCAGTCCACTAACACCCACGATGCCACCCACATAAGTCTACTAATTCCCAGGATGCCACCCACACCAGTCCACTAACACCTAGGATGTGACCCACACCACTCCACTAACAACCAGGATGCCACCATATCAGTCAACTAACACCTATGATGTGACCCATACATATCCACTAATGCCCAGGATGCCATGCACACCAGTCCACTAATTCCCAGGATGCCATACACACCAGTCCACTAAAACTTAGGATGCCTCCCACACAAGTCTACTAACACCCAGGATATGACACTCACCAGTCGACTAACACCAAGGAATCCACCTTCACCTGTCGACTTATGGCTTGGATACCACCCACACCAGTCCACTAACACCCAGGATGCCGCCCACACAAGTTTACTAACACCCTGGATATGACACACACCAGTCCACAAACACCCAGGATGCCACCCACACCAGTCCACTAACACCCAGGATGCCACCCACACCAGTCCACTAACACCCAGGATGCCACCCACACCAGTCCACTAACACCCAGGATGCCACCCTCACCAGTTCACTAACACCCTGGATGCCTCCCAAAACAGTCCACTAACACCCAGGATGACACCTACACCAGCCCACTAACACCTAGGATGTGACCTACACCATTCCACTAACACCCAGGATATGATGCACACCTGTCAACTAATTCCCAGGATGCCTACCCCACCAGTCCACTAACACCCATGATGCCACCCACACCAGTCCACTTACACACAGGGTGTGACCCACACTATTCCACTAACACCCAGGAGGGCACTCAGACCAGTCCACTAACACCCAAGATGCCACCTGCACCTGTCTGCAAACATCTAGGATGTTACCCACACCAGTCCACTGACAGCCAGGACATGACCCACACCTGTCCACTAATTCCCAGGATGCCACCTATACCAGTCCTCTAACACCTAGTATGTCACCCAGATAAGTCCTCTAACACACAGAATGTGGCCCATACCAGTCCACTAACACAGAATGTGGCCCACACCAGTCCACTAACACCCAGGATGTGACCCACACCTGTCCACTAATTCCCAGGATGCCATCTATGCCAGCCCACTATCACCTAGAATGTCACCCACATAAGACCATTAACATAGGATGTAGCCCACACCACTCCACTAACACATAGGATGTGACCCACACCAGTCCACTAACACCCAGCATGCCACTCACACCAGTCCACTAATTCCAAGGATGCCATGCACACTAGTCCACTAACACCCATTGTGCCACCCACACAAGTCTACTAACACCTAGTATGTGACACACGCCAGTCCACTAACACCCAGGGTGCCACCTTCACCTGTCTACCGATGCCTTGGATACCACCTACACTAGTGCACTAACACCAAGGATGTCACCCATACTATTCCACTAACTCTTAGATATGTCCCACACCACTTGAGGAACACCCAGGATTCCACCCACATCAGTTTACTAACACCCAGGATGCCACCCACACTAGTCCACTAACACCCAGGATGCTACCTACACCAGTCCACTAGCATCCAGGATGCTACCTACACCAGTCCACTAACTTCAAGGATGCCACCCACACCAGTCCACTAACACCCAGGATGCCACCCACACCAGTCCATTAACACTCAGGATATGACCCATACCAGTCCACTAATACCCAGGATGCCACCCACATTTGTCGAATAACACCCAGGATGCCACCCACACCAGTTACTAATTCGTCACCCTGCAGGTACCAGTGATGCTGGGTTAGTGATGGTCATCCTATATTATTATTAAAGTTATTACAATACACAAAGTAAGGGTTATTACAATAAGAAGTATATTTCAGCATGAGACAGGTATGTACAAAGGAGAATAACAATTGAGTGTACATGCCAGAAGTCCCATTATATGCAGAACATTTCTGGCAAACTTAAGTTTAACTTAACATTAATAAGACAATAACAGTGCAGTAAATTTGTGTATATGATCATTTGTTGAGTTTACAATGAATTCAAGATAACTGAATATTCTATTAGTTCATGCTATATGGTTTTAACCCTTTCAGGGTCCAAGGCCCAAATCTGGAGTCACGCACCAGTGTCCAAGAATTTTCAAAAAAAAAATTTGTTATTTTTTCTTATGAAATCGTAGAGAATCTTTTTGTGAAGGTAATAAAACAAAAAGTACGAAATTTGGTGGAAAATTGACGAAATTATGCTCTCGCGAATTTTGATGTGTCAGCGATATTTACGAATCGGCGATTTTGCCGACTTTGACTCCCATTTTAGGCCAATTACATTATTCCAATCAACCAAATTCTTAGCTATTTCACTAGTATTACTTCTATTCTATCGATTGAGCACAAGAAATTGCCAAGTCAACTGTTTCAACTACAAAATAAAGTGATCGGAAATTGTTAATTTGGCCAATTTAACACAAAGTTCAAAATATTCCAATTTCAAAATAGGGTCCAGAATGAACAATGTAGGTATTCCTGGCACTAAACTAACATTTCCTCTGTTCATTAGTTATGTTTTGAGGCTTTACAAATAAATTCCATTTTGATTTTTTATTCACATAATGAATTTTTATTCACACCAAAAAATAGAAGATTTACTGTTATGCAATACTGTAATGATTGTATAAATATCATCACCATATTTGTGAATGTATATTAGACCCACCAGCTGACGTGTATTAGACGTGTGAGGTCGTTTGTTTACTCTTGAATATCGGCAAAAATTTAACATTTCTGCTACTTTGAGCTCAGTTTCAAGCCATTTCCAGTGCTAAAACCAATCAAAATCATCTCTATTTCTGTAATATGTCTTCCATTCTATCAAATGAGACCAAGAAATCGCAAATACATCTATAAAAAACATACGAAAAAACACTGCAAAGTTGCTGTTTTAATCGAAAAATCATGATTTCATTTTTTTTCTCTCATTATACACAGTGTGCTGCAGGATCTGTTTTATGTGGTGCACACATACCACATAGATGTATTCTCTCATATCTAGGCCCAAATGTACCACTCACAGTTTATCAGAGTGAGCTGAGCTCATGGCGTAGATCTACGGTTTGGACCCTGAACGTAAAGCCGTAGATCTACGGGACGGACCCTGAAAGGGTTAATAGGTTTGGTAGAGAGGAATTACAGTTTTAATTATTAACCTCAGGCAGAGAGGATGGAATGATTAACGTTTGAGAGAATTACAGATAGTGAGAGTAAGTTTATATTGATTATAATGTTTTACTTATGTTCATGTTATTGAACAAATGCATGTATAGTTTTTATATATACAGTGGACCCCCGGTTTACGATTCATTCCTGAAGTATGTTCAGGTGCCAGTACTGACCGAATTTGTTCCCATAAAGAATATTGTGAATTAGATTAGTCCATTTCAGACCCCCAAACATACACGTCAAACGCACTTACATAAATACACTTACATAATTGGTCGCATTGGGAGGTGATCGTAAAGCGGGGGTCCACTGTATAATTAACATAGGCTGGGATAAGAAGAAAAGGTGTTTTTTAACAGTAGTTTTAAAAATTCTAGTTGAGTCAGTGGTTCTGGAGATTTCTGGCTGAGTTCTGGATTTTAGGCTCTTTTATGTACACTGAGTTTTTGAAAAAGATTTAGCCTGATTAGGGGAATGTTATAGAGATTTTTGTGGTTAGCATTACGTCAATGGGTCCTATTGCAACTGTCAAGAAAGCACTTCAGATCGAAATTAATGTTAGAATTTAGTGTTCTGTAAATGTAGGTTGCTCAGTAGTACTAGTGGATGTTTTGTATAGTGGGTAGGTGTAGGTCCTTGAAGAGTGAAGGAGGGGGGGGTGTTGTCTAACAGTGGATTGTGTGATCATTTGCACTGCAGGTTTTTGTTGGGTTATTATTGGTTTTAAGTGATTTTCATTGTGGAGCCCCAGGCACAAATAGCATAGTTGAAGTATGGTGCTGTTTGTGGTACATTGTAATATATCTTTGAGAGGATGCCAACTGTTTTAAATGCTTTTTTTTGTTATGTGTTGCATATGGGTGTTGAATTTCAGGTTATTGTAAAGGTGTAGACCCAGGAATTTTTCCCTTATTATGTTTAGCAATAAGGATGTTGTTAAGCATAATGTTTAGTTGGACCTCACTGTCTCTACTCCAAAACATAATGTAGAAGGTTTTGCCTATATTAATTGTAAGTTTATTGATAGTCATCCAGGTTGCTATTTTTTGCAGTCATCCAGTCATCCAGGTTGCTATTTTTGCAGTCATCATTGTTGACAGTCATCCAGGTTACTAGTTAACAATAGTGTTAAGTGAGACTAGATTAGGATGAGAGATGAAAAACATTATGTTGTCAGCAAAAAGAGTAGGCATAAGTTGTGATTTGCTTGGAAGATCATTGATGTATAAAAGGAAAAGGAGTGGGACCAAGATGGCTTTTCTGTGGTACACCAGTGTCCAGGGGTCTTGCTGAGGAGGTTGTGTCCTCAATAGAGACGTATTGCTTTCTGTTAGTAAGGTAAAGTGTTCTTATCTATACCTTTCTTAGTAGGAGAATTATTAGAGCAGTAAATAACCATGGGCTTACACTTGAAATCACCTGATGCATTATTGCAAAGGAGCAAGGTGAAGCGATCCTTTGCTGCCTTGAAGCCCAGTGCACCTTTTTGTTGCTGACTGATATAACTTCTTGGCATTTTCTTCCAAAATACATTTATCTCATATCAGCATTGAATACTTGCTGTGACTCATAGCCACCCTCAGAAATAATTTCCTGCAATTCAGCAGGGAAATGGCTTGCTGCTGTATGATCAGCTGAAGCCTTCAACAGCCTTCAACATCAACAGCTAGCCTTCAACAGCCTTCAACATCAACAGCTAGCCTTCAACAGCCTTCAACATCAACAGCTAGCCTTCAACAGCCTTCAACATCAACAGCTAGCCTTCAACAGCCTTCAACATCAACAGCTAGCCTTCAACAGCCTTCAACATCTGTAGCATTGATGTTATCTGGCATTTGTATGCATTTATTAGTGGAAAAAATGGCATTCCCTGGAACCCAGTGTTTCACTGTATTTCAAGTTGTTGTGGGTCACTTAAAATCATGTGGCGGCCACAGGTGGCCCTCAGGCCACATTTTCTAGACCCTTAGTTTAAATGGTTTATTGATTCATGTGTGCAGTACAGTTAGGCCCTGCTTTATGACATTTCTCCTAGCCACATTCCGCTTCTACAGATATTTAAAATTATGACCAAAACTGGCTATATGGCTCCCCCACCTGACTTTCTAATATGGTCACTTCATCCCACCCGGTTTGTTTACATTCTCCATGAACACTGCATCTCTCCATTATGCCTGGAAACTTTGCAAAGTTTTAGTGTTTTAAAGTTATTTCATGTTTTATATATACAGTGGAACCCCAGATTTTGGCCGTAATCCATTCCAGAAGGTCGGCCTAAATCCGAAAAGACCGAAAACTGAAGTAATATTTCCCATAAGAATTAATGTAAATACACTTAATCCGTTCCAGACACCCCAAAATATTAACAAAATATTAATTTTTTAAAGATTAACTTTAGTTTTACATACAAAACAATGAGAACTAAATAGAATGACTAATGAAATGGATAAATGAACATTTAACATCACATTTACCTTTGTTGAAGATTCTTATTGGTGTATCGAAGATGGAGGATGAGAGAGAGAGGACTAATTATTGTTTGGAAAGGGAATCCCCCACCATAAAGACTTCAGGTCTCAAGTCCCTGTCTGAGGTTACTTCCCTTCTTTGTCTTTTACTGGCACTAGGACCAGCTTGAGAGTCACTGCACCCCTGTCGCACACAAAAACTGTCCAGATAGGTTTGTTTCTGGCATCTGCCTGAAGTGGGACAAGGTTTTGTCACTGAATTCTATCATGTTTCTCACTTTCTTTACCACAGGGCTGGCACTAGGAACTTTCTCTGGGCCCATGGTAGCTTATATTGCAGTTGCACTCAATAAACAACCATAAAAAACCATGGATTATAATGAAATGTTTGGATGAATGTGCAGTGTGTTGCTCACTCATCTTCACTCTCAGGTCGTGGTGTAGGGCCACAGGATATACAGTGGACCCTCAGTTAATGATGCCATCGGATAGCAATAAAATTGGATACCGATACTTTTTGCATCAAAATATTGGCTCTGCTAACGATAAAAAACTCAGTTAAGGACATTCATCCAGAAGGTGTCTGCGCAGCCTGAGCCACCCAGGCCACCCGGCCACTCTATGTACAGCCAGTGTGCCATTGTTTACAAGCCAATGCGAACGATTCCATGCATACATGCGATACATTTTGTATTATTCCATTGTTTTTAGTGCTTGTACCTGCTAAATAAGCCACTATGGGCCCAAAGAAAGCTTCTAGTGCCAACCCTGTTATAAAAAGGGTGAGAAATACTATTGAATTGAAGAAAGAGATAATCACAAAGCACGAAAGTGGAGTGCGTGCCTCCAAGCTGGCCAGGTTGTATAACAAACCCTAATCAACCATCACTACTATCTTGGCCAACAAAAAGGCAATCAAGGAAGCTGTTGTTGTAAAAGGTGCAAATGTGCTTATGAAACAGAGATCGCAAATACTCAAAGATGTGGAGAGACTGTTGTTGGTGTGGATCAATGAGAAACAGTTATCAGGAGATAGTGTTTCACAGTCAGTTATACGTGAAAGGCAAGGCAGTTACATGCGGATCTCATTAATAAAATACCTCCAACTAGTGCTGATATTGATGAATTTAAGGCCAGCAAAGGCTGGTTTAACCCTTTCAGGGTCCGTGCTGTAGATCTACGGCTTTACATTGAGGGTCCAAACCGTAGATCTACGCCATGAGCTCAGCTCACTCTGATAAGCGGTGAGCTGTAAATGTGGGCCTAGATATGAGAGAATACATCTATGTGGTATGTGTACACCACATAAAACAAATCCTGCAGCACACAGTGCATAATGAGAGAAAAAAACTGAGACCATAGTTTTTTATTAAAACAGCAACTTTGCAGTGTTTCCCTATGTTTTTTATAGTTGTATTTGTAATTTCTTGGTTGCATTTGATAGAATGGAAGATATATTACAGAACAGATATGATTTTGATTGGTTTTAGTATTGAAAATGGCTTGAAACTGATCTCAAATTAGCAGAAATGTTAAATTTTTGCCAATGTTCGAAAGTAAACAAATGACCTCACACATCTAATACACACTAGCTGGTGGGTCTAATATATGTTCACAAATGTGCTGATATTATTTATTCAATTCTTACAATATTGCATGACAGTAAATCTATTTTTTTTTGGTTTAAATAAAAATTCATTATGTGAATTAAAAATAAAAATGGAATTCATTTGTAAAGCCTGAAAATGTAACTAATGAACAGAGAAAATGTTAGTTTAGTGCCAGGAATGCCTGCATTGTTTATTCTGGACCCTATTTTGAAACTGTATTATTTTGAACTTTGCACTAAATTGGCCAAATTACCAATTTCCAATCACTTTATTTTGTAGTTGAAACAGTTGAGTTGGCAATTTATTGTGCTCAGTCGATAGAATAGAAGTAATACTAGTGAAATAGCTAAAAATTTGGTCGACTGGAATAAGGTAATTGGCCTAAAATGGGAGTCAAAGTCGGCAAAATTGCCGATGCGTAAATATCGCTGACACATCAAAATTCGCAAGAGCATAATTTTGTCCATTTTCTATCAAATTTTGTACTTTTTGTTTTATTACCTTCAGAAGAAGATTATCTACCATTTCATAAGTAAAAATAGCAAAATTATTTTTTTAAAATTCTTGGACACTGGTGCGCACTTTGAAATTTGGCCTCTGGACCCTGAAAGGATTAAGAGATTTAAGAATCACAGTGACATACACAGTATGATAAGGCATGGTGAGGAAGCTAGTTCTGACAAAAAAGCGGATGAAAAATATGTGCAGGACGTTAAGAGGTACATAGAAGCTGGAAAATTAAAACCGCAACAAGTGTTCAGTTGTGATGAAACAGGCCTGTTTTGGATGAAAATGCCAAACAGGACTTTCATTACTCAGGAGGAAAAGGCACTCCCAGGACACAAGCCTATGAAAGACAGACTAACTCTCATGTTTTCTAGTAATGCTAGTGAGGATTGCAAAGTGAAGCCTTTACTGATGTATCACTCTGAAACTCCCAGAGTGTTCAAGAAAAACAGTGTCATCAAGCCTAATTTGTGTGTGATGTGGAGGGCAAACAGTAAGGCATGGGTCACTAGGGACATTTTCATCAATTGGTTCTATCAAGTGTTTGGCCCCAGTGTGAAAAAATACTTCCTGGAAAAAAAATTGGAACTGAAGTGCCTCCTGGTATTAGACAATGCTCCTGCTCATCCTTCAGACTTGCAAGAGTGAAATTGTGGGGGAGTTTAGTTTCATCAAAGTGAAATTTTTGCCCCCTAACACCACTCCTCTCCTCCAGCCCATGGACCAGCAGGTCATTTCAAATTTCGAAAAAATGTACACCAAAGCTGTGTTTCAGAAGTGCTTTGAAGCGACCTCAGACACTGAATTGACTCTAAGAGAGTTCTGGAAAGGTCACTCCAATATCCTCAGTGCATAAATCTTATAGGTAAGGCTTGAGAGGGAGTGACTTGCAGGACTTTGAACTCTGGTTGGAGAAAATTGTGGCTACAATGTGTAGTGTTTGGGGCTAACCCTGAGTAGCCTATACCAATTGTGGAATGTATTGTATCATTGGGGAAGTCCATGGAGTTGGAGGTTAGTGGGGAGGATGTGGAAGAGTTGGTGGAGGACGACGATGAAGAGCTAGCCACTGATGAGCTGCAACAGCTTCATCTGCATCAGCAAAAGACCACAGCTGAGGAAGTTGCTTCAGAGGAGGGGGAAGAGAGATGGAAGAAGTTGCCTTTTTCACTGATTAACCCTTAAATGGTCCAAATGTATATATACATTTTTTCAACATCTGAAAGTATGTAAAACAATGTAGATCTTCTTTTTTGTTTTACATTTGAAAACGTGTAAAAAAACTTTTATCTACATTTTTTTTTTTTATATTTGAAAATATGTAAAAAAAGTAGATCTACTTTTGTAGCACTACGAATTTGAACGTCGATCTGTTTGGACCGTTTAAGGGTTAAGGACATTTGTACAATGTGGACAAAGGTGCAAGATAAACATACCCTGACGCAGCTGTTGCAAGCCGTGCTGGTGACTTTTACAATGACAATGTTGTGTCCAATTTTAGGGAAATTTTAAAGACATGCCAGAAACAGAGCTCTTGGACAGATTTTTGGTGCGACAGGGGTTCAGTGACTCTCAAGGTAGTCTTAATGGCATTAAAAAGCAAAGAAGGGAGGTAACCCCTGTAAAGGGCTTGCTACCTAAAGACCTTATGGAAGGGGATTCCTCTTCCAAACAATAATACTACACCCTATCTATCTAGGCTGGAATATTGCTGCACACTAACAGCACCTTTCAAGGCAGGTGAAATTGCCGACCTAGAAAATGTACAGAGAACTTTCACGGCACGCATAACGGAGATAAAACACCTCATTTACTGGGAGCGCTTGAGGTTCCTAAACCTGTATTCCCTGGAATGCAGGAGGGAGAGATACATGATTATATACACCTGGAAAATCTTAGAGGGACTAGTACCGAACTTGCACACGAAAATCACTCACTACGAAAGCAAAAGACTTGGCAGACGATGCACCATCCCCCCAATGAAAAGCAGGGGTGTCACTAGCACGTTAAGAGACCATACAATAAGTGTCAGGGGCCCGAGACTGTTCAACTGCCTCCCAGCACACATAAGGGGGATTACCAACAGACCCCTGGCAGTCTTCAAGCTGGCACTGGACAAGCACCTAAAGTCAGTTCCTGATCAGCCGGGCTGTGGCTCGTACGTTGGTTTGCGTGCAGCCAGCAGCAACAGCCTGGTTGATCAGGCTCTAATCCACCAGGAGGCCTGGTCACAGACTGGGCCGCAGGGGCGTTGACCCCCGGAACTCTCTCCAGGTAAACTCCAGGTAAACCCTCCTCTCCCCTCCTGCCGTTTCATCACTAAGTCTTCACTTAGTCACTCCCTTCCAAGCCTTACCTATAAGATTTACACAATTGAGGATATTAAAGTGATCTCTCCAAAACTCTCTTAGAGTCAATTGAGTTTCTGAGGTCACTACAATGCACCTTTCAAACAGATCTTTTGTGTACAGTTTTTTGAAGTTTGCAATGACCTGCTGGTCCATGAGCTGCAAGAGAGGAGTGGTATTAGGAGGCAAAAACTTGATCTTGATGAAGCTCATGTCTGCAGAAAGTCGCTCTGCAACGTCTGAAGGATGACCAGGACCATTGTCTAATACCAGGAGGCACTTAAGGTCAAATTTATTTTCAATTAGGTAATTTTTCACAGTGGGGGCAAATGCATGGTGTAACCAGTCATAGAAAAAGTCCTTAGTGACCCATGCCATACTGTTTGTCCTCCACAGCACACACAAATTAGCCTTGAGGATATTCTTTTGCCAGAACGCTCTGGGAGTTTCAGAGTGATACACCAATAAAGGCTTTAATTTGCAATCACCACTTGCATTGGCACACATCAACAGAGTAAGCCTGTCTTTCAAAGGCTTATGTCCTGGGGGTGCCTTTTCCTCCTCAGTAATGTAGGTCCTGCTTGGCATTTTCTTCCAAAACAGGCCTGTTTCGTCACAAACACTTGTTTAGGTTTCAATCCTTCAGCCTCTATGTACTCCTTGAATTCATGCACATTCAGTGATTCAGGGAAACCGGCAGGATGTACTTGAGTCCTGGAGATGGGAAGTACAGTGCCTGCACTCTGAAGGAGGGGTGTTAATGTTGCAGTTTAAAAACTGTAGTGTATAGCACCCTTCTGGCAAGACAGTGATGGAGTGAGTGATGGTGAAAGTTTTTCTTTTCCGGGCCACCCTACCTTGGTGGGAATCGGCCAGTGTGTTAATGAAATAAAATAAAATAAAATTTTTCAGCTGCTTTGTGGTTCGAACTGGTAGCCTCACCATGCCTTATCACACTATGTATGCCACTACGATTCTTGAATCTCTCAAACCAACCTTTGCTGGCCTTAAATTCACTCACATCACCACTAGTTACAGGCATTTTTCTAATTAAATCCTCATGCAACTTTTTTTTTTTTTTTTTTCAACAAACCGACCGTATCCCACCAAGGCAGGGCGGCCCAAAGAGAAAAACAAAAGTTTCTCTTTTTAAATTTAGTAATTTATACAGGAGAAGGGGTTACTAGCCCCTTACTCCTGGCATTTTAGTCGCCTCTTACAACACGCATAGCTTACGGAGGAAGAATTCTGCCCCACTTCCCCATGGAGATAAGAGGAAATAAACAAGAACAAGAACTAGTAAGAAAATAGAAGTAAACCCAGAGGGGTGTGTGTATATATACATGTTTGTACATGTATGTGTAGTGTGACCTAAGTGTAAGTAGAAGCAGCAAGACGTACCTGAAACCTTGCATGTTTATGAGACAAAAAATGGACACCAGCAATCCTACCATCATGTAAAACAATTACAGGCTTTCGTTTTACATTCACTTGGCAGGACAGTAGTACCTCCCTGGGCAGTTGCTGTCTACCAACCTAGCCTTTTTACATATGATCGCTTGAGAGATGCTATCTCCTGCTATCTGTTTTTCGTTTACCCACACCAATAACAGTTTCTCAACATCTTCGAGTACTTGCAATCTCTGTTTCGAAAACAAAGTTGCACCTTTGGCAAGAACAGCTTCCTTGATTGCTGTTTTCTTGGCCACAATATTAGTGATGGTTGATTGGGGTTTACTATACAACCTGGCCAGCTCGGAGACACGCACTCTACTTTCATATTTAGCAATGATCTCTTTCTTCATATCCATAGTAATTCTCACCCTTATTCCTGTAGGGTTGGCACTAGAAGCTTTCTTGGGGCCCATGGTCACTTATTTTGCAGGTGAAATCACTAAAAATGCTCTGATAATACGAAATGTTCCGATTGTATGCTTGGATGTGACCGCAGAGGCTGGCTTGTAAACACTGCCACCCACAGAACATGTGAGGCTGGCTCAGGCCGTATATGGACGCGTCTCAGACGAATCACGTTGAGCAAGTTTTTTAGCACTAGGCGAGGCAAAATTTTTGCATTAAAATGTATCGCTAGGCAGATTTAATGTTACGGGATGCCATCGTTAGGCGAGGGTCCACTGTACATAGTAATTATACTTAAAACTAAACAAAGAATAATGGCAAGCTGTTTTACAATCTTATTTGGACTTAATAAATCTTATGTATACATGTACTTAGTACAAAAATCTAATTTACAAGGAATGGTGCAGGTGGTAATATTTTATAGAATGGCAGTATTAAAAGCCAGGAGGTCACATGATAAAACTAGTCAGTAGATGTTTGGTTGAATTGGTTAATATTGTGAGATAAGATGATTTTTTAGCAGCGTCCTAAATTTATAAGTTGTCTGGGGATCCTTGACCTGGTCCGGTAGCGAGTTCCAGATCTTTGGGCCTTTTATGTGCATAGCGTTCTTACATAGTGAGAGTCTTACTCGAGGGATGTTGAAAAGGGCCTTATGCCTTGTATTGTGACTGTGCATTCTGTTGTAACTGTCGAGGAGTAATTTTAGGGGAAGGTTTACAGTGGAGTTTAAAGTAATGTATATGTAGTAGGCATAATAATAAGAGTGTATGTCTTGTATATTTAGCAAGTTGAGTCTTTTAAAAAGTGGTAGAGTGTGCTGTTTAGCACAGGAGCTGGTTATTACCCGCACAGCAGCTTTTTTGTTGGATTATTAAGGATCTAAGGTGGTTGGCTGTGGTTGAGCCCCAGGCAGAGATACCATAGGTGAGGTAAGGATATATTAGAGAGTGGTACAGGGTAAGGAGAGTCATTTGTGGTACATAGTAGCATATCTTGGAAAGGATTCCTACTGATTTGGAAATTTTCTTGGCTATGTGATGGGTATGGGACTGAAATTTAAGATTACAGACTAGGAGAAGACCTAGAAATTTGCCCTCCGTGTGTCTTGATATAGGGGAACCATTTAACCCTTTGACTGTCGCGGTCGTATATGTACGTCATAGGAGATACCGTGTTTGACGTATCTATACGCATAAATTCTAGCGGCTTCAAATCAAGCATGAGAAAGCTGGTAGGCCCACATGTGAGAGAATGGGTCTCCATGGTCAGTGTGCACCATATAAAAAAAATCGGGGAGCCAGTGGTGCATTGTGGGAATACCATTTCAGTCGTCCTTTTTCTGCATGTCTAGCGGTAAGAAATATGTGACTTCCCTGCAAATCTGGGACTCTTCTCTTCCCAAGTGATGCTCTAACACAGATGGAAGTGTCAATGAAGATCAATTTCATGATTTTGAGTTGTTTGAGACCAAAAGCAATGGAGGAGGTGGAGGAGGAGGAGGAAGAAGAGGAGGAGGAAGAAGAGGAGGAGGAAGAAGAGGAGGAGGAAGAAGAGGAGGAGGAAGAAGAGGAGGAGGAAGAAGAGGAGGAGGAAGGAAGGAGGAAGAGGAAGGAAGGAGGCAGGAGGAGGAAGGAGGGAGGAGGAAGATGGAGGGAGGAGGAAGAAGGAGGGAGGAGGAAGAAGGAGGGAGGAGGTGGGAGGGAGGAGGAGGAAGGAGGGAGGGAGGAAGAAGGAGGGAGGAGGAGGAAGGAGGGAGGGAGGAGGAGGAAGGTGGAAGGAGGAGGAAGAAGAAGAAGAAGAAGAAGAAGAAGAAGAAGAAGAAGAAGAAGAAGAATAATACCTAATACCTAATAATAATAATATGTAATAATATGTTCCCTTGAGGCATGAAAACAGTTCACCCCATGACAGTGACAAGATAAGGGGAGATAACATCTGATAAGAGCTGACCTTTGATGAGCGTAAACGAGGGTGGAGGGAGGGGGGCAGCTGTCCATCTGTCAAGAGCCAGGAGGAGGAGGAGGAGGAGGAGTAGGAGGAGAGGGAGGAGGAGAAGGAGAAGAAGGAGGAGGAGGAGGAGAAGGAGGAGGAGGAGGAGAAGGAGGAGGAGGAGAAGAAGGAGGAGGAGGAGGAGGAGGAGGAGGAGAAGGAGGAGGAGGAGGAGGAGGAGGAGGAGGAGGAGATGACGACGAACAAACATTTATCTGTCTGTCTATTTGTCTGTCTGCCAAACTCCCTGTCTATCCATCTAGCTCTGTCTCAGAGAGAGCCACAAGACTGTGTCATCATCACGTTTACTCACATCTTCAAGCAGAGTATAGCACTTTGTCTGGATTTTTTGGGTTATCCTAGGTAATTTACACTATGTATAGTTGTATTTATGTGTACCTGTGAGACAGAGATAGACAGAGAGAGAGAAAGAGAGACAGATTGAAAGAGATAGAATGAGGGAGAAAGATAATTAGATAGAATGGAGGGGGAAGCAGCATCCGACCCCATTGTTTTGACAGGCGGTAGGGGCAGTGACTAATGAGACAATATGTCATTTTGACAGCTGCCGACTCCTGACTCAAAACAATTATAAGCCACACACTCGCACACAAGACAAGCTTGCTGAAGGGTGATAATAGCAGTTTTATGAAAGTATCTAGTGACTATATATGTGTATATATATTATAGAAACCAGAAGCAAGAAGGGAAGGCAGGAATGAAGGAAGGACTAGATGAAAGGAAGGAAAAAAGTAATGAAGGACAGATGAAGGAATGTAGGAAGAGAGGTGGAATGCCCTCCAGGTAGCCTCCAGGAAGGAAAGGAATGAAGGAAATTAGGAAGGAAGGATGACACACGACCATTTACCTAGGATAACTACATAACACAACTGCCTGCTAATACTTTGAAGAAAACTGCTCAGACGAGGTGTTTTGTCTTTGCACATAAAAAAAAACTTCAACAAAAATGCACACACACTGATTTTATGTGTGAGGAGTGTAAAACACCATTGTGTATGACACCATGTTTTATGTGTGAGAGTGTAAAACACCATTGTGTATGACACCATGTTTTATGTGTGAGAGTGTAAAACACTACTGAGTATGACACCATGTTTTATGTGTGAGGAGTGTAAAACACCACTGTGTATGACACCATGTTTTATGTGTGAGGAGTGTAAAACACCACTGTGTATGACACCATGTTTTATGTGTGTGGAGTGTAAAACACCACTGTGTATGACACCATGTTTTATGTGTGTGGAGTGTAAAACACCACTGTGTATGACACCATGTTTCATGTGTGTGGAGTGTAAAACACCACTGTGTATGACACCATGTTTTATGTGTGAGGAGTGTAAAACACCACTGTGTATGACACCATGTTTTATGTGTGAGAGTGTAAAACACCACTGTGTATGACACCATGTTTTATGTGTGAGAGTGTAAAACACCACTGTGTATGACACCATGTTTTATGTGTGAGAGTGTAAAACACCACTGTGTATGACACCATGTTTTATGTGTAAGAGTGTAAAACACCACTGTGTATGACACCATGTTTTATGTGTGAGGAGTGTAAAACACCACTGTGTATGACACCATGTTTTATGTGTGAGGAGTGTAAAACACCACTGTGTATGACACCATGTTTTATGTGTAAGAGTGTAAAACACCACTGTGTATGACACCATGTTTTATGTGTAAGAGTGTAAAACACCACTGTGTATGACACCATGTTTCACAGAGTTCCACAAGCTGCAGAACTTCTAGGAGTATGTTCAGTGACTGTATATTGGTATATATATTATAGAACAATAGTAATAAATAATTTTTTGTATTGTTTGTTTTTGTAAACAAGTTTTGTAAACAATATATTGATAATTATGTTTGTGTGCTTATTGTGTTGTATACAACGAGTGTATATATGTACATTGCACCTTACTTTGGTCTCACAGGCCACATAAGTTATGTGAAAAAATAAAATAGTGAAAAAAACAACAAACCTTCAAATACAAGTAAACTAAAGTTTACCGGGTGAGCGGCAGTCGCCGCTGTTGCCATACGCGGCTCATTTTCTGCAAACTTCATGCCTCTATATCTCGGTAAGTACTGATGGGAAAATTTTTTTTGGGGGACTAAAACAATCAGAAAAATAATCTTAACATTTTCATAAGAAAAAATAATTTTTTTTTTTCGAATATTTTGCGACACCAGGAGACACTTCAGGATTGGGCCCTTCGACAGTCAAAGGGTTAACAGTATGTTGAGTTGAATATTTGAGGTTCTGTTGCCAAACAGCATGAAGTAAGTTTTGTCTATGTTGAGTGTGAGTTTGTTGGTCATCAGCCAAGCATATATCTTTAGCAGTTCATTGTTTACAGTGTTTTCAAGCACAGCTGGGTCTGAATGGGAGTAGACATATGTAGTGTCATCTGTAAATAGAACTGGTGTAAGGAGTTGGGATGCATTGGGGAGATCATTGATGTAGATGAGAAAGAGGAGTGGGCCTAGAACACTACCTTGGGGTACTCCTACAGCTACAGGTTGGATAGCGGAGTTGACTCCATTTGCACGTACATACTGGTGTCTGTCGTTAAGATAGGATTCAGTTTGAGGTGCAAGAGATTATGGTCAACTGTGTCAAACGCTTTTCTTAGGTCGATAAAGAGCCCCAGGGGATATTCATTCTTATCAAGAGCTGCTTATATTAGGTCAAGCATTTGTATAATAGCATCATTCATACTTTTTTTTGGTCTAAATCCAAACTGGCATGGGTTAACCCTTTCAGGGTCCAGAGGCCAAATTTCAAAGTGCACACCAGGGTCCAAGAATTTAAAAAAAAAAATTTTTTGTTATTTTTTCTTATGAAATGGTAGAGAATCTTTTTCTGAAGGTAATAAAACAAAAAGTATGAAATTTGATGGAAAATTGACGAAATTATGCTCTCGCAAATTTTGATGTGTCAGCGATATTTATGAATCAGCAATTTTGCCGACTTTGACTCCCATTTTAGGCCAATTACATTATTCCAGTCGACCAAATTCTTAGCTATTTCACTAGTATTACTTCTATTCTATCGATTAAGCACAAGCAATTGCCAAGTCAACTGTTTCAGCTACAAAATAAAGTGATCGGATATTGGTAATTTGGCCAATTTAACACAAAGTTCAAAATATTCTAATTTCAAAATAGGATCCAGAATAAACAATGTAGATATTCCTAGCACTAAACTAACATTCCTCTGTTTATTCGTTACGTTTTGAGGCTTTACAAATGAATTCAATTTTTATTTTTTATTTGCATAATGAATTTTTATTCAAACCAAAAAAATTTATTGTTATGCAATATTGTAATAATTTTATAAACATCATCACCACATTTGTGAATGTATATTAGACCCACCAGCTGGCGTGTATTAGACGTGTGAGGTCGTTTTTTTACTCAAACATCGGCAAAACTTAACATTTCCGCTACTTTAAGTTCAGTTTCAAGCCATTTCCAGTGCTAAAACCAATGAAAATCATCTCTATTTCTGTAATATGTCTTCCATTCTATCAAATGAGACCAAGAAATCGCAAATGCAACTATAAAAAACATATGAAAAACACTGCAAAGTTGCTGTTTTAATCGAAAATCACAGTCTCAGTTTTTTTCTCTCATTATACACTGTGTGCTGCAGGATTTGTTTTATGTGGTGCACACATACCACATAGATGTATTCTCTCATATCTAGGCCCAAATTTACCACTCACAGCTTATCAGAGTGAGCTGAGCTCATGGCGTAGATCTACGGTTTGGACCCTGAACGTAAAGCCATAGATCTACGGCACGGACCCTGAAAGGGTTAAGTATATTGTTGGATGTAAGGTAGGAGTAAAGTTGCTTGTGTATTATTTTTTCAAATATCTTGGATAGTAAGGGCAAGTTTGATATGGGTCTGTAATTGTTCAAATCAGTTGGATCTCCACCTTTGTGGATTGGGGTGACCCTTGCTGTCTTGAGTATACAAATAACCCGCACATAAAAGAGAGAAGCTTACGACGACGTTTCGGTCCGACTTGGACCATTTACAAAGTCACACTAACCAGATGAGGAGCAGGACGGCTATATATAGGCAGGAAGAGGTGGTTGTAGTAGTAGTAGTAGTAGTACAAGAATGGTATATAATACCGACAAGATGAAATTAAGATACATGCTCAACACCCGGGCATCCCTATTGTAGATGTTTCGCCATCCAGCCAGCCACTGGATGGCGAAACGTCCACAACAAAGACACCCAGACGCCGCATATGTGTCTTAATTTCATCAGTAGTAGTAGTAGTAGTAGCAGTAGAAGAGGTAGTAGTAGTGGTAGTGGTAGAAGTGGGGAATAAGGAGGACGAGCCAGTCAAAAACAAAGGAAGGGGAGCACTGCAAGAGAGCTAGGTGCCCACAGAGGGAGAGCAAGCGCACAGAGGTGCGTGAAAAGGGAAGTGGTGAAATAAAGAAGGAAGAGAAACATGAGACAGAAGAGAGAAAGACAACTCAGAGGAGAAAAAGGAAAGAGGAAAGGGGAAGAGGGAGAAGAAGAAAAAGAAAAAGAAAAAGAAAAAATGAGGATTCAGGTTAAGTCACGGGTGTTCTGAAGTTTGGAGCATTTTACAATGTAGTGGGAGAGGAAGGCATCTACAGAGACAAAGCCAGGGCTAAGATTCATACAAGGAAAGTTGTGTATTAGAGAGGACTCAACTAGACGGCGACTGTTCGAGTTGGAAGTAGGGAAGACAGTTTTAGCAGAAGACCAGTCAATAGGATGGCTATGATCTCTGACGTGACAGAAAAGAGCATTGTTAGTGTCGGCAAGCCTAACACTACCACTACCACTACTACTACCTCTTCTACTACTGCTACTACTACTACTACTACTACTAATGAAATTAAGACACATGTGCAGCGTCTGGGTGTCTTTGTCGTGGACGTTTCGCCATCCAGTGGCTGGCTGGATGGCGAAACGTCTACGATAGGGATGCCCGGGTGTTGAGCATGTATCTTAATTTCATCTTGTCGGTATTATATACCATTCTTGTACTACTACAACCACCTCTTCCTGCCTATATATAGCCGTCCTGCTCCACTTCTGGTTAGTGTGACTTTGTAAATGGTCCAAGTCGGACCGAAACGTCGTCGTAAGCTTCTCTCTTTTATGTGCGGGTTATTTGTGTATCGTTCCAGTCACTGTATTGTGCCTTTTTTTGTTATTTGTCTTGAGTATGGATGGGAAGGTTGAGGAAGCTATAGATTTGTTAAACATTGTTGCAATAATGGGTGACAGTTCTGGTGCAGCTTTTTTATATATGAATGGCAGCAAGTTATCTAGATCACCTGATTTATTTTTTTAATGATTTAATGATGAGTGAGACTTCAGTGGGATTAGTTGGAGCTAGAAATAGAGTATTTGGATAGTTGCCAGTGAGATATTCACTCAGATGGGTATTTGAGCTAGGAATTTGACTTGCTAGCTTTGATCCTACAGTAGAGAAGAAGACATTAAATTTGTCGACCGAGTCTATAGGTTGCATGTGAGGTTCACCTGGTTTAGTTAAGTCTATATCTCTATTTTCAGTCGGTTTCCTTGGGCCTAAAGAAAGCTTCTATTGGCAGCCCTATGGTAAAGAGGGTGAGAAACACTATAGAATTCAAGAAAAAGTTTGTAGAAAGATACGAAAGTGGTGGTGGTAGAGGGTGGTAGTGATGGTCGTAGTGATGGTGGTAGAGGGTGGTAGTATAGGCCAACAGGTCTGTTGCAGTGTTCCTGCTTTCTTATGTACACCAGCCAGCGAGCTTCCCCACATTCCAGCCAGGGTACTTCCCCACATACCAGCCAGGGTACTTCCCATACACCAGCCAGGGAACTTCTCCACATGCCAATTAGGGTACTTCCCCACATACCAGCCAGGGTACTTCCCCACATACCAGCCAGGGTACTTCCCCACATACCAGACAGTGTACTCTGAAGTGGCCTGGTGGCTAAAGCTCCCGCTTCACACACGGAGGGCCCGGGTTTGATTCCCGGCGGGTGGAAACATTTCGACACGTTTCCTTACACCTGTTGTCCTGTTCACCTAGCAGCAAATAGGTACCTGGGTGTTAGTCGACTAGTGTGGGTCGCATCCTGGGGGACAAGATTAAGGACCCCAATGGAAATAAGTTAGACAGTCCTCGATGACGCACTGACTTTCTTGGGTTATCCTGGGTGGCTAACCCTCCGGGGTTAAAAATCCAAACGAAATCTTATCTTATCTTATCTTCCCCACACACATGATTTGATTTGATTGGGACTTGCACATGAGTGAATAGAATTATCAAAGTTCATTGCTTGGGAAGCATTGAAAATTGGGATGGGCAAATAGGATTCTGTTAGTGGGATGGTTTACGAAAGACCTGCCTAGTATGGGCCAATAGGCCTGCTGCAGTGTTCTTGCTTTCTTAGGTACAAACATTTATAGATGAACATCACTCTGACACAGCTATTACAGGCTGTGCTGACAACATCTACAGTGACAATGTTGTGTCCCATTTTAGGAAAATCTTAAAGAGTCTATTGCTGTCCTGTACCTTCCAACTAAATCCTCACTTCTACACTTGGCTACATCATTGCCTCCAGCACTGAGGCAGATAATAGGAGTGATCCTATTACTGTTCTTGATGTTGTCAAGCCACTAACAATATCCTTCATCCCAACCCCAGGAAAGCAGATACTTTGTGTCCTACTCCTATCATTCAAGCAGAAGGCCCTATCCATGTACCTAACCTGGCTATCCCCAACAACAAGGTTTTTACCTTCCTTGGTGTCGTCCATCATGATGTTCCCAGTAGTCGGCTCACATTCATTGGATAGCATGGAGAATGCATTCGATGTTTCCACAACAGTTTCAACAGCAGTCTCTTTCTTCATCGCTCAGACTTCTCCATTCGTCTTCTTGATCTTCAACTTTGTTCCATGCTGTCCAGCAACTGCCCAGGTTCCCTTCTTGACCTGTGGACTCACAACAGGAGGACTACTACAAATCCTCTTGTTTTCCTCCATCAGTCACCGTATCTCAAGCTTTGCTACCCTCAATTCCTCCTTAAGCTGCTGGTAAAGTTGCTCAATGGAGGGCATCTTGGTTCAGTCCACAGGGATTACACTAACATGTCCTCTGTGTTAGAACTACCACTTGGGAAGAAAAAGTCTCAATTCGCTGGGTAGTGAGGTATTCATTGGTACTGAATTGGCACTCCCACAATGCACTGTGGCCTTCCCGATTTTTTTTATACCACGCACACTGAGCACACAGACCCATTCTCTAACATATAGGTCTTCCAGGTTTCTCCTGCTAGATTTGAAGCCGCTAGAATTTTGTCATAATATTTCAGCACCAACACTGGCTTGGAAGCCGTATAATTATGGCATCGACAGTGAAAAGGTTAAATGTTCACTTCCTTCCATTGTTGTTGGCAGCACATTTATGGTCATATATGAGGTTCATTATTTAACCAAGAATAACCCAATAAGTTAGTAAGTTTATTTAGGTACAGGATACATAAATACAGTTACATAAATTATCATACATAGTAACGTGTGTACATAACCCACCAGGTTAACCAAAAATAAGTCAGACAGATTAACTTGTTTTCATTGATGTCCTTGTAATATCTTGTTATTTAAACCTTAAAAGTTAAAACAGCTAAGTAACTCAACTATGTGAAAATCAGTTACAATAAAAGAAGATATACTAGGAATAAATTACACTGAGTTATTTACAATAACTTTAAAGAGAAGATCTGTTTACATTAATAGGTACATATTATGTTACAGTAGTAGGTACTAGTTTATCTTATGGTAACTATTAATTTTCATAGGCACAGATACATTTGATACCTGGAGTTTACCTGGAGAGAGTTCCGGGGGTCAACGCCGCCGCAGCCCGGTCTGTGACCAGGCCTCCTGGTGGATCAGAGCCTGATCAACCAGGCTGTTGCTGCTGGCTGCACGCAAACCAACGTACGAGCCACAGCCCGGCTGATCAGGAACTGACTTTAGGTGCTTGTCCAGTGCCAGCTTGAAGACTGCCAGGGGTCTGTTGGTAATCCCCCTTATGTGTGCTGGGAGGCAGTTGAACAGTCTCGGGCCCCTGACACTTATTGTATGGTCTCTTAACGTGCTAGTGACACCCCTGCTTTTCATTGGGGGGATGGTGCATCGTCTGCCAAGTCTTTTGCTTTCGTAGTGAGTGATTTTCGTGTGCAAGTTCAGTACTAGTCCCTCTAGGATTTTCCAGGTGTATATAGTCATGTATCTCTCCCTCCTGCGTTCCAGGGAATACAGGTTTAGGAACCTCAAGCGCTCCCAGTAATTGAGGTGTTTTATCTCCGTTATGCGCACCATGAAAGTTCTCTGTACATTTTCTAGGTCGGCAATTTCACCTGCCTTGAAAGGTGCTGTTAGTGTGCAGCAATATTCCAGCCTAGATAGAACAAGTGACCTGAAGAGTGTCATCATGGGCTTGGCCTCCCTAGTTTTGAAGGTTCTCATTATCCATCCTGTCATTTTTCTAGCAGATGCGATTGATACAATGTTATGGTCCTTGAAGGTGAGATCCTCCGACATGATCACTCCCAGGTCTTTGACGTTGGTGTTTCGCTCTATTTTGTGGCCAGAATTTGTTTTGTACTCTGATGAAGATTTAATTTCCTCATGTTTACCATATCTGAGTAATTGAAATTTCTCATCGTTGAACTTCATATTGTTTTCTGCAGCCCACTGAAAGATTTGGTTGATGTCCGCCTGGAGCTTTGCAGTGTCTGCAATGGAAGACACTGTCATGCAGATTTGGGTGTCATCTGCAAAGGAAGACACGGTGCTGTGGCTGACATCCTTGTCTATGTCGGATATGAGGATGAGGGACAAGATGGGAGCGAGTACTGTGCCTTGTGGAACAGAGCTTTTCACCGTAGCTGCCTCGGACTTTACTCTGTTGACGACTACTCTCTGTGTTCTGTTAGTGAGGAAATTATAGATCCATCGACCGACTTTTCCTGTTATTCCTTTAGCACGCATTTTGTGCGCTATTACGCCATGGTCACACTTGTCGAAGGCTTTTGCAAAGTCTGTATATATTACATCTGCATTCTTTTTGTCTTCTAATGCATTTAGGACCTTGTCGTAGTGATCCAATAGTTGAGACAGACAGGAGCGACCTGTTCTAAACCCATGTTGCCCTGGGTTGTGTAACTGATGGGTTTCTAGATGGGTGGTGATCTTGCTTCTTAGGACCCTTTCAAAGATTTTTATGATATGGGATGTTAGTGCTATTGGTCTGTAGTTCTTTGCTGTTGCTTTACTGCCCCCTTTGTGGAGTGGGGCTATGTCTGTTGTTTTTAGTAACTGTGGGACGACCCCCATGTCCATGCTCCCTCTCCATAGGATGGAAAAGGCTCGTGATAGGGGCTTCTTGCAGTTCTTGATGAACACAGAGTTCCATGAGTCTGGCCCTGGGGCAGAGTGCATGGGCATGTCATTTATCGCCTGTTCGAAGTCATTTGGCGTCAGGATAACATCGGATAGGCTTGTGTTAATCAAATTTTGTGGCTCTCTCATAAAAAATTCATTTTGATCTTCGACTCTCAGTCTGGTCAGCGGCTTGCTAAAAACTGAGTCATATTGGGACTTGAGTAGCTCACTCATTTCCTTGCTGTCATCTGTGTAGGACCCATCTTGTTTAAGTAGGGGCCCAATACTGGACGTTGTTCTCGATTTTGATTTGGCATAGGAGAAGAAATACTTTGGGTTTCTTTCGATTTCATTTATGGCTTTTAGTTCTTCCCGCGATTCCTGACTCCTAAAGGATTCTTTTAGCTTAAGTTCGATGCTTGCTATTTCTCTGACCAGTGCCTCCCTACGCATTTCAGATATATTGACCTCTTTTAGCTGCTCTGTTATTCTTTTCCATCGCCTGTAAAGGGAGCGCCTGTCTCTTTTTATTTTGCATCTACTCCTCCTTTTTCTTAGAGGAATAAGCCTTGTGCATACATCGAGTGCCACCGAGTTAACCCTTTGACTGTCGCGGTCGTATATGTACGTCATGGGAGATACCGTGTTTGACGTATCTATACGCATAAATTCTAGCGGCTTCAAATCAAGCGGGAGAGGGCTGGTAGGCCTACACGAGAGAGAATGGGTCTCAGTGGTCGGTGTGCACCCTGTGAAAAAAATCTGGGACTCAGCGGTGCATTGTGCGAACGCCATCTTGGTAGTCCATTTTCACCATGCCTCGCGGTAAGAAGTTCCTCACTCCTCAGCGGATTGGAGGTCTTTTGTTCCCAAGTGATAGCTCAAACAGTGATGATAGTGTCAGTGAAAGTGAATTCCCTGGTTTTGAAGCAGGTGTGACCGAGAAAATTACCCAGGATAACATAATTAGTGATGAAAACCCAGATGACCCACAACCATCCACCTCTTGTGCTGGGCCGGCTCGTTCATATTCACCTGTACCAGGACGAAAGAGGAAACTATTTGCCCGTGTACAAGACTCAGATGTGAGCAGTGCAAGTGATAGTGATAGTGATTTCAAGGTTATTGAAAGCACTTCTAGTTGTGACAGTGAGGGTGAATATTCCCCAGTGAAGCGGCAGTATATACGACGTCGCATGCGGTCTGGTAGTGTGCCATATGCTCTTCCAAGAGGAAGGAGTACATCTCGGAGCACATCCCATGGCCCTACACCACGTCCTGATAGTGAAGATGACGATATTGTTACGATGGGTATAAATGATGTGAGTGAGGCAGCAGGTGGTGGTGGTGATAGTGACGGTGCCATGAGTCATGTGACACCAGCAGCGGGCCACGCTAGTGCCCGCGCTGCTGACTCTGCACAACTACAACCCGCCTCGGCCGACCCCACACTCTCACAACCACAACCACAACCTGCACAACCACAACGACATTACAATATCCAGAACGCACCAGCTGACCGCATCTGGGATTGGCATCAAGATGACGAGTTTGTTCCCAATCCCTATGACTTTGATGAAGGACAAAGTGGAATACGGCCATCATGTACACTTGGGAACAATCCCACTGAACTGGAATGCTTTCAGTTGTTCTTCAATGAACCCCTGATGGACATTATTGTCAGGGAAAGCAATACATACTATGAGTACACCATGGCAAACACTATGCTTTCACCAAGATCACGCCTACACCAGTGGAAGGACACAACTGTGGCAGAGATGTATCTGTTCTTTGCCACAATAATGCTTATGCCACATGTGTATAAGCATAGTGTCAGCACATACTGGGCGACAGACCGCCTGATTTCAACCCCTGCTTTCAGTGACATTATACCAGTGAATAGATTTGTGTTACTGTTATGTATGTTACACTTTTCAGACAAAACCAGGCCTGACAGAAGCGACAGGTTATATAAGATCAGACGTGTGTTTATGTACCTGAAACAAAAGTGCTGTATGTATTTTTATCCCTTCAGGAAGCTTGTTATTGACGAGTCTTTGATTTTGTTCAAAGGAAGACTCTCATTCAAGCAGTATATACCAAGCAAGAGGAAACGCTTTGGTATAAAGTTATTTGTTCTGTGTGATTGCAAAACTGGTCTGGTTTTGGATATAATTGTGTACACTGGCGGTAAAACAATGGAAGATACCAGGAAGTTACTGGGTATCTCTGGTGATGTGGTTAGAACAATGATGGAGCCATATCTTGGTAAGGGGCATATTTTATATACTGACAACTGGTACACAAGCCCTATACTCAGTGATTTCTTGTGAGTGAACATGACAGATGTGTGTGGCACAGTGTGTAGAAATCGTAAACATATGCCTAGGTTCGAAGCTGGCAGTCGTAGAGGTGAAGTGCAGGTGTTTGCTGCCAATGACATCATGGCATTTCGGTGGCATGACAAACGTGATGTCACACTGCTGACATCAGTTCACCGACACGAAATGGTAGAGACTGGCAAGCAGAATAGAGAGACCAATGAACCTATTGTAAAACCTGCAGCTGTGATGGATTACAACCTCAATATGCGCTTAGTGGACAAATGTGACATGCAGATTGGGTTTGCTGACTGTGTTCGCAAGAGTTATAAGTGGTACATAAAACTGTTTTTCCATCTTCTTGACATTTCCATGCTGAATGCTTATAATATGTATAAGTTGAAGACCAAGAACAAACCCAAATATGGTGAATTTTGTTTGTCAGTCATCAGACAAATAATATTCAAGTACCAAGAAACAACACCTGCAATAGACCAGCGCCCACAAAATTATCAACACATGTCCTCTCGTCTGAGGTCTGGTGATCACTACCCCATACCACTGCCTGCTACTACTGCCAAGAAAAATGCTCAGAAGAGGTGTTTTGTCTGTGGACATACCACAAAACGCCCACAAAAACGCAGAGACACTCGTTTTATGTGTGAGGAGTGTAAGACACCATTGTGCTTATACCCATGTTTCAAAGAATTCCACAAGCTGCAGCACTTCTAATAAAGTGTCCAGTGATTGTACGTATGTATATATATTATAAAGCAATCATAATAAACATTTGTTTACATTGTTTGTTTGTGTAAACAAGTTTTAGCAACATTATAATGATACGAGTGTTTTTGCTATAATTGTGTTACATTCAACGAGTGTATATTTGAACATTGCACAATAATTTGGTCTCACAGGCCACAAAAGTTATGTGAAAAAATAAAATAGTGAAAAAAAACAAGAAACCATCGAATACAAGTAAATAAAAGTTTACCGGGTGAGCGGCAGTCGCCGCTGTTGCCGCCAGCAGATCAATTTCAGCAAACTTCAGGACTCTATATCTCGGTAAGTACTGATGGGAAAAATTTTTTTTGGGACTAAAACAATCAGAAAAATAATCTTAACATTTTCATAAGAAAAAATAATTTTTTTTTTTTCGAATATTTTGCGACACCAGGAGACACTTCAGGATTTGTCCCTTCGACAGTCAAAGGGTTAATCTGTTCTAGGCATAAGTTGGGGTCTGTGTTGCTTAGTATATCTTCCCAGCTTATATCGGTTAGGACTTGGTTTACTTGGTCCCACTTTATGTTTTTGTTATTGAAGTTGAATTTGGTGAATGCTCCCTCGTGACTAATCTCATTTTGTCGGTCTGGGGTTCCGCGCATACATGTCTGAACCTCAGTTATGTTGTGATCTGAGTATATTGTTTTTGATATGGTGACATTTCTTATCAGATCATCATTGTTAGTGAAGATGAGGTCTAGTGTATTCTCCAGTCTAGTAGGCTCTATTATTTGCTGGTTTAAATTGAATTTTGTGCAGAGATTTAAAAGCTCGCGTGAGTGTGAGTTTTCATCAGAGCTGCCTCCTGGTGTTATTACTGCAACAATATTATTTGCTATATTCCTCCATTTTAGGTGCCTTAAGTTGAAATCCCCCAGGAGCAAGATGTTGGGTGCAGGAGCTGGAAGATTTTCCAGACATTGGTCAATTTTTAACAGCTGTTCCTGGAATTGCTGGGATGTTGCATCCGGAGGCTTGTAGACTACCACAATGACTAGGTTTTGGTTCTCGACCTTTACTGCTAAAACTTCCACTACATCATTTGAGGCATTAATCAGTTCTATGTAAACAAGTGACTCTGCAATGTACAGGCCAACCCCCCCTTTTGCCTGTTCACTCTGTCACATCTGTATAGGTTGTAACCTGGGATCCATATTTCGTTGTCCAAGTGATCCTTTATGTGGGTCTCAGTGAAAGCCGCGAACATTGCCTTTGCCTCTGCAAGCAGTCCACGGATGAAAGGTATTTTGTTGTTTGTTGCTGGCTTTAGACCCTGTATATTTGCAAAGAAGAATGTCATCGGACAGGTGGTATTGTTGGTACTGGGGGGGGGATTTTTTTTCCGGCATTAGTATCTGTATCTGTTGGTTTGGAGTGGAGGCCATCGACTGTGGTTCCACTCCAGGAATGACTGGATTTGGTGTACGATTTCTGCCATTTCCTGCCAGTTTTTTTTCCTTCCTGGCACTAAAAAACCTCTCCCTCTTGAGTGGCTGTGGCTACCCAGGTTTTCCCATGACCTGGATGTTTTGTATCTTCTCGTCCCCTTTAGATGGTATGCCTGGCAATTTAAGTTATAGCACAGTCTTTCCTGTACTGAAGAGGTACACAGTTCAGGGTGAAAAAGCTTACAGGAAGGGAGTTTGCATTTTCCTGTTGTCATATGGGCATGGCATTTTCTAGGGTGGTCATAGTTGCACGTCCCATCTGTTTTTCCAGATTTCCCATGCCAGCAGATACCGAGTGCATAGTATGTGCACAGGCTTGGTTTCCGTTTGCCTTGGGTTTCTGTGACTGTATTCCCTGTTGGTGCATGTTTCCCTGTCTTACTTCTATCCTCCCTAGCACCAACAATGGAGCTCCCACCAGTTGTTTTTGGTAATATATCCTCACTATTGCTAGTGGAGTCCTCTTGTTTGCTATTTCCTGCGGTATTTCTAGTTTGTAATATTGGTTTTATCTTATCTTTGACTACACTTGTTTCCCTACTATGGCTCCTGTCCCCTATGAGGTCATTTATATGTATTCCTTCCTGCGTATAATTCCCGACTACCTGGACAAAATCTCCAGCTTCACCATTACTGTCTCCCAGGACAGCGTCTCCAGCTTCACCATTACTGTCTCCCAGGACAGCACCTCCAGCTTCACCATTACTGTCTCCCAGGACAGCACTATCAGCCCCACATTTACTGACTACCAGGACATCACCTCCAGCCATACAGTTTCTGACTACATGGCCAGTATGAAGGGCAGTACCATTCAGCCCAGACTTTTTATGTTCCCATCTGTTGTAGAAAGCTTCCAGGTTTTCTATGAAAGCAGCTTTGATGTTGACCTCTTTTAATACCTTTGTGATTTTAGTCCACAGATTTATCTCATTTGGGCATACCCAAAAACACTTCCCTGTTTTAATACTGCTTGTAGCTAGTTCTTGGATATCTGCACAAGGGGCATGACACCAATTTCCACAAAAATGACAATTTATGCATGTGGAAGCCCGTTTGTTTGACTGACCACAGACTACACACAGCTTCATAGTGATTTGAATGGTTGATTTACTGCAATTCTACTAGCAACCTCTTGAATATTCTATTAATAACCTCCTTAAATGAAGCTCTAGCTATTTGTATTTCTGTTTCTAACTGTTTTTGTATATTGGACAGCTTACCGTGCACGATCCTGATATATATTTAATGTTTGTATTTATAAGGGCGCCTACATCCCCATCCGTTTACAGTCTGCTTTATTGTCCAACGAAACCGTTTGAAACCAGTCAAGGGTTCGGACCAGTCAAGTGTTCGGACCAGTCGATCTGATCTGATCAGTGGGTCACTTATTTAAACCATACTGGTCGGTGATTTGAGCTAACACATGAAGGATCTACTGGAAATTATCTACCCAAGTAATATGTGATTTGATTGATACAAAAGTATAACTTGCGTGTTGAAGAGCCGGTGACTGCTGGCAACTCCTACAATGACAAACGGTCGACCTCCACCCTTGTTTATCAATCGCTGTATCTAGCTTTTCTATTTTTTTTTTTTTTTTTTTTTCCGTCTCCACCACAATAAATGCTATATTATCACTATAGTTGACTGGTGCAAATTTTGGAGGAAGGACGCTTTTTCTGGAGTAATAATTTCTTCTCGTTGTGTATATTGCGACAGCTGGTAACTACAGGTTATATGAAATTCACAGTATACGTCTGGTATTTCAAGAAAAAAGAAACTAATGAAAGTCACTCCACTCCACTAAGTACCTTTATAATACTGGTTAGTTGCTACTACAACACTGTATTCTGCTATTCACTGGTATCACTAGATTATATGCAAGTACACTAGCAAGCCAGCAAGATTATTAAAAACAGCTGACCTGTGGTAAGTTTCTGGCGACTTCTGGCACCTGTCTCTATAGGCTTATCACTTCATTTACAAATTCACCTGTTTTCAAATGACACTTTAGCCTTTATCATCAGTATACTAGGGAGCCACTGTAGTATACACTATACACTATGTATACTCAATGTTTTCAGGGAGACTTTCTTTCCTCTGACACAAAGTTCAATTATTATTATTTTTTCACACGGGACACAGGCCTATGATTCCCCTCTGGCAGTAAACTCTGCTAGGTAGTGCACACTAATTCTCCTTTTTTGACTTAGTATATAATGTTTTCCGCCCAAGATTGGTTCCAGGCGCTAGAGGGATGTATCGTATAGGATTGATGACACAAATTAAAGTTCTAGCACGTAAGAGCGACCGTGAAAACACCAGAAAACCCGGTCATATTTCCTCACAAACAGAACACAAAGAGTAGTAGTCAACAGACATTCTTAATTATAGTGAAAAACAATTCATTTGAATATATTAGATGAAGGTTATATTGCTACCATATTAACAATACAGTAGGGCCCCACTTACATGGCAGGATAGGTTCCAGGCTACCGCTGGAAAGTGGGCATCACCAGAAAGCAGAACGCCATTTTTTCCACTTATAAATGTATATATATGACAGATAACAAGTTTACACTAACATATATTAAGTTAGCAATACAACTAGGCATTAAAAACAATTAAAAGTAAAATACACACACAATACACTCATTACTTACCTTAAAATAAATATTTGTAGTGTTAATATAAGTTAGGTGGGAGGTATGGTAGCCAGCCAGGCCACCATACCCAGTGTGACATTTAAAGTGCCCTGGAGCAATAAAATGCATATGCAGTACACTCATTACTTACCATATTTTGTGGCTTATAAAATGTGACTTATAAGATTTGTTTTCATTTCAGTGGTTCGGCATCGGACATAACTGGGAGAGCTATAGCTATAGCTCCTGTCACTGACCTTCGGTTTATAGGATGCAGGGTGGTTTTTGGAGACATAGAAAAAAAAAAATGCTTCTAATAAACCGTGAAATATGGTACCTTAAAATATTTGTAGACTTATTGTAGGATGAAAAACGAGGTAAAACAAATGAGAAAGAGAGAGAGAATGAGTAAATGAGAGAGGAGAGAGATGCGGAGGATGTAAACAAACACGAATGCATCTGGTTATAGTCGATACACATTCTTCTACACCTAACACCTCATGTTATGTTAATTTATTCTGCTGTGGGGTGTATTTATCATGTTTATATGTTACGTACTATGTTTATTATATAATTTTGAAAAAAAAAATATCATAGATGGATTAATGAAAGTGTTCATATTAATGTAATATATGACATTTAACCCTTAGCCCCTAAACAGTCCAAATGTATATATACGTTCTTTCACCCAGTGTCCCGAATATTTTGAAAAATAAAAAAATCGTTTTTTTTTATTGAAATAAAGAGAAAAAAATTCTTAGTGTTTTAGGATTAAAATAAAAAAAAATAGAGTCAGTACTTACTGAGATATGAGGTTGCAAAGGTGGCACTTAATGCTCACCTGATGGCAACATCGAGTCCTGCCACTTGACAAAGTGTTGCCAATATACCATTTTTTCTCATTTCTATATTATTTTATATAATTTTTATGTTCTGATAATTACAATTTATTGTAGTTCTTGGCATTTCATAACCAATCATTGTTCTGACACTAATGTTAGGTACTGAAATTGTACTCTAATTGTCACAAACACATTGACAGGTGAACATTTACACCTGCCTTGGTCATTCAGTATTGTCTAGGAATATATACAAAGTATTTATAGGTCCCAGCAGTGTTTTGGATACACAGGAGTATAGAAGAAGGTAGAAGGAAGAAGAAGGTATAAGAACATAAGAACATAAAGGAGGATCACTGCAGCAGGCCCATTGGCCCATACTAAGCAGGTCCTTTACAATCCATTCCACTAACAAAACATTTGCCCAACCCAATTTTCAATGCTACCCAAGAAATAAGCTCTGATAACTCTAAACACTCATTTGCAAGTCTCACTCAAATCCAACCCCTCTCACTCATGCATTTATCCAACCTAAATTTGAAACTACTCAAGGTCTTAGCCTCAATAACCCAACTAGGTAGACTGTTCCACTCATCAACTACCCTATTTCCAAACCAATACTTTCCTATGTCCTTTCTAAATCTAAACTTGTCTAATTTAAATCCATTACTGTAGGTTCTCTCTTGGAGAGATACCCTCAAGACCTTATTAATGTCCCCTTTATTAATACCCATCTTCCACTTATACACCTCGATCATGTCTCCCCAAGGAGGAAGAAGGAAGAAGTTCCCTTGAAGCAATGTGATAAGCATCCGGGAGGGCAATGATAAAATGAGATATGGATGACATTTGATGGGCATGAGGGTACAGAGATAAGATAAGATAGTGCAGAGATAAGACGAGATAAGTTATGATGTGTGCCTCTTCAAGGGGGTCTCTTTGGCGTGGTGAAGAGGCTCTTGGTCTGAGGAATTAGACCTGTCGGTCTTCTTCCTCAGACCGAACCTAATTACCCCCCAATCTCCCCTCCCCTATTCCATCCTCCCCATCCTCTCCTTTTTCCTTTCCTCCTCCTCCTCCTCCCCACCCCTCCCTTTGCCCTTCCTCTTTTTGGCCTTTGGGATTTCTCCCACAGGCGCGCTAGTTCCTAGGTAGGGGAAAGGATACCGGGGCCCATCCCATTCCGTTGAGGTTCTTGGTGGTGGCGTAGTTTGCCGTGGAATCTGGATCACCTGGGGATGTCCTGATCCCTCTCCGGTATCTTGGAGTAGCTTCGGGTGTCTTTCAGGCGACGGGTGTATCTCTGGAAGCCACCTTTCGGATTCCAGGGGTGGTGGCTGAAGGAGGTATGCTTTGTGGCGGATATCCGGCCGCCCTCTCTTTTGTCCACCGAGGTAGCTTGGCAGATGTGAGGTTGCTATCCCGGATTGTTAGTTTACTAGCATGATGGGTAGGGTATGGCACGGGTTCCATGCTGCATCTGCTCTACTTGCGGTGCTGAGGTCCTCTTGGGCGCGGAGGGAGATTTCTGGCCCTTTCATTCCTCCTAGGAACTATCCCTCCCCGGTCCTCTCTTTTTTTTATTCTTTTTTTTATTTTTATTTTCTTTTCTTCTTTCTTTTTTTTTCTTAAAAACAAAAAGAAAGAAGTAACCTAACCATGGCAGCCCTAGTCCATGAACCTACTACCCCCGGGCCCCTTCTTGATACCGCACCCCGTTCTGACCCCGCCTCGTCTTTGGACCACTCTTCAGACACTCCTCATGCCTCTGTACCTCTTGCCGGTGCTGTTTCCTCACCCGCTTCAGGTACTGAGGCCTCGACTGACTCCTTCGATTTATCGGACCTTTGCTCTCCTCTGACTATGCTTCCGGCCTCTCCCTCTACGGTGCGGCAATTTTCAAATCGCCGACCCGTTCCACGTCGGACCAACTCTGGTCCCACACCTAAACGCCAACGACAATTACCTGCTGATGATACTTCTCCACCTTCTCGTTCTTCTCAGAAACGATCGACACGTCCTTCACTACCTTTCCACGCTCAGTTTCAGACTGAACAATGGACTAAATTCTTCACTTTACGACCGACTTCCTCTACTGCCTATCTTTCTGACAACAGTATTGGCAAGGCACTCCTATGCCATGTTGGAAAAGATATTTCTTTTCATGCTCTTAAGAGCAGTACACACATCATCACCATAGAGAATGCTACCCAGGCTCATGAGCTCTCTCGTCTTTCCCATATCGATACTGTTCCTGTCACTCTTGAAAAACATCATTCCCTCAATTCTTGTAGTGGTACCGTCATTCTGCCCCATACCATAGTTCAACAAAATTTCCAGACATGTGGCACTGACATTCTTGAACAGCTGGAACTCCAAGATCTCCCAATCCTCAAGGTAGACACTTACGTTCTTCCTGCCCGCGGGCGGAGACGATACCCTAGCAATGTGGCTCGTTTAACTTTTGACAGCCGAGAACTCCCATCCTCAGTTTATATAGCAGGACATCGGTTACAAGTTCGAAAGGTGATCCCTACACCACAACAGTGTAGAAATTGCTGGCGATTTGGCCATCCAGCGAAATATTGCAGATCTATCGCCGAATGCCCAGTCTGTGGTGCCGATGACCATTCTAATACATCTTGCAATCGATCTCCCTCTTGCCTTAACTGTCATGAGGCTCACCCTTCGTACTCTCCCCGTTGTCAAGTCTATTTAAACGAGCGAGAAATCCGTTACCTCAAAGAGACAGAAGGTCTCCCTTATGCCATGGCAGTTTCTCATCTCCGCCTCCAAGGGAGACTCCCACGTGTTTCTTATTCCCGTGTTTCAAAACGTCCCCCCACTTCTGGTATCACATCTTCTACACCCACCTCTGTGGTTACCTCTCCCATAGTCACTCCTGTATCTAATCCTTTTGCTGTCCTCGGCTCAGACATCCCTACTTCAACGCCTCAGTCTGATCTCGCTTCTTCGTGTTCTCTCTCACAAGCCTCAGTATCGACGAGACCTCGTACGACACCTCCTCCCAATTGCCCCTCTACTTCTCAAAAGTCAAAAAAAGGTCCGTTAACACCTCCTACCCATCTTCCACCTCCTCATTTTACCCTCCCTGTCTCTGACCCTGGTTCTCCCCCTCTCACTGGCTCAGTTACAAGTGTAGAGGTTCACCCTCCTCCTCCTACTGTACCTTCCTCCCCTGTTCCCTCCCAAGTTTCTTCCTCTTCTGCCACCTCCCAGGTTTCTGCCTCTTCTGTCCCCTGCCACGCTTCTCCAGTTCCCTCCACCCTTTCGCCCCCCCCTACCTTGGTACAGTCAAATACAGTTCCAATCTTTACTCATCCTCCCCCTACCATTTCCAATATAGTCTCCCATACGACGTCTCTGAATTTCGAAACACTTGAAGCAATCTCTGAATATATTGCAGAGACCAAACCATCAATGGACACTGATCCACCTTCCGCTCTTTCTCTCTCCTCTGCTCCATCTGCGCAACTCCTTTCTTCACAGCGCACCATTCCTTCGCTGCTTGAACGTTTTCCACTGCCTCCGCATGTGGACTTTTCTAACCCCTCTAGTCCATAGGAACCCTTACCTGCGGATTTCAAGTATCTTTATCATTGCCAATCATGGCCTATTTACAGTGGAATATACGCGGCCTCAGGGGTAATCGGGGTGAGCTTCAGATGTTACTCTCCCAGTTTGCCCCTGTTGGTGTTTGCTTACAGGAACCAAAATTACACTCTGCTGTTATTTCTCCCATCTCAGGCTATAATTTATTATATTCTTCAGATCCTTTTCCTGATGGGACCTTTAATGAAAGTGCCCTTCTTCTATGCACTGATATTCCATACCATCAGCTATTTGTTCATACTTCGCTGCATTACACAGCAGCCCATATCCACTTACATAGGTGGTATATGCTCTGTTCTTTATATCTCTCTCCTTCTTGGGCATTATCTATTCCGGATATTGCCTTTCTTGTTTCGTCATTACCGCCACCGATTCTGTTACTTGGTGATTTTAATGCCCACCATTTCCTCTGGGGGGGGTCTCACTGTGATTCCCGTGGAATTCAGTTAGAGGCTTTTCTTGCCACCCACCCCCTCCATGTTTTAAATACAGGTACTCACACCCATTTTGATCCTCGGACTCATACTCTCTCTTGCATCGATCTCTCAGTCTGCTCTTCCTCTGCTGCATTAGACTTCACTTGGTCTGTTCTCCCGGACTTACATGACAGCAATCATTTCCCAATCATTCTTACTTCCCCTTCATATTCGCCACCTCTTCGCACCCCACGCTGGCAATTTGATCGGGCAAATTGGAACCTTTACTCACACCTAACTGTTTTTAAAGAGGTTCCTTCTTCGTCCTCCATCGATGAGCTTTTACACCTCTTCTCGTCCTCCGTTTTCACCGCAGCTTCTCATTCTATACCCCAAACTTCGGGCAGGCATTCTCAGAAATGCGTGCCTTGGTGGTCTCCTGCTTGTGCTCGTGCAGTACGTTTGAAACGCGCTGCATGGGGCAGTTATCGGTACAATAGAACCACAGAGAGACTCCTTGATTTTAAACAGAAGCGTGCGATCACTCGCCGTGTCATCCATGATGCTAAACGCACTTACTGGCGAGATTATGTCTCCACCATCACCTCTGCTTCCTCTATGAGTGCAGTCTGGAAAAAAGTACGAAAACTGAGTGGTAAATATTCTCCTGACCCGGCTCCTGTTCTGGGGGTTGCCGGTGTTGATATAGCAAACCCACTAGATGTTGCCAATGAAATTGGCAATCATCTGGTCTGTATTTCTCAGGGACTCCATCTATGCCCCTCATTTCTTTCCTCAAAGTCTGCCAGAGAGTTAGCACCTTTGGACTTTTCTTCTCTCAGAGAAGAACAGTATAATGTGCCTTTTACAATTCAAGAACTGGAGGCAACACTCTCAGCTTGTCGATCATCGGCAGCTGGGCCCGACGACATTCATATTCGTATGCTACAACATTTACATCAGTCAGCCCTTGCAGTCCTATTACGCCTTTACAATCTTATTTGGTCACAAGGAGTTCTTCCACAGCTGTGGAAATCCGCCATTGTTCTCCCTTTCCGCAAACCAGGCACTACGGGACATGAAACCTCCCACTATCGTCCCATTGCTCTTACCAGTGCAGTTTGCAAAGTAATGGAACGCCTAGTAAATAGGCGTTTAGTGTGGTATTTAGAGAAACACAACAGTCTCTCCACTCGTCAATATGGCTTTCGTAAGGGATGTTCTACCATAGACCCCTTACTACGCTTGGATACGTATGTTCGTAATGCCTTTGCGAATAACCACTCAGTTATTGCCATATTTTTTGACCTTGAGAAGGCATATGACACAACTTGGAGGTATAATATTTTAGCCCAAGCCCACTCCTTAGGCCTTCGAGGCAATCTACCATCCTTCCTTAAGAACTTTTTAACTGACAGGCATTTACGTGTTCGGGTTAATAATGTGCTCTCCCCGGACTTTATCCAAGCTGAAGGTGTCCCCCAGGGATGTGTTCTGAGCACAACACTTTTTCTCCTTGCTATTAATGATTTGGCCTCTAGTCTTCCATCAAATATTTGGTCATCACTCTATGTTGATGACTTCGCTATTGTCTGTGCAGGCGCTGACTGTCACCTCATTACAGTTTCTCTCCAACATGCAGTCGACCATGTTTCCAATTGGGCCACCACACATGGGTTTAAATTTTCCAGCACTAAAACCCACCAAATTACTTTCACTAGATGCTCTGTCATCTCCGATCATCCTTTGTACCTCTATGGCTCCCGTATCCCTGAACGTGATACAGTCAAGTTTCTGGGCCTCCTCTTTGATCGTAGGTTATCCTGGAAACCTCTCTGAAGGCAACTTGTCACAGCCGGCTGAACCTTCTTAAAACCCTTGCTCATCTTTCATGGGGAGCTGATCATCGAACCCTCCTTCGCCTACATTCCACCCTTATTTTATCGAAACTTGGTTATGGTGACCAGATCTATTCAGCGGCATCTCCTGCTACTCTCTCTAGCCTTAACCCCATTCATCACCAAGGATTACGTTTATGCCTTGGTGCTTTTCGCTCTTCCCCTGTCGAGAGCCTCTATGCAGAAGCGAACGTTCCATCCTTATCCGATCGCCGTGATGCCCATTGCCTGCGCTACTATGTATGCTCTCATGATCTCCGCAATCCTTCCATTTATAGAATGGTCACTGATATTAGTAGACATTCTTTATTTGTTCGCCACCCCTGTTTACTCCGTCCCTTCTCTCTTTGCCTTCATTCGCTCTTGTCTTCTCTTCAACTACCACCTTTCTATGTACATGTAGCATCTCACTTTTCCCTACCCCCCTGGGAAGTTCCAGCTGTTCGAGTCTGTTCTTTCTCCCTCCCTTGCTCGAAAGCCCAACTGTCTACGGTCGCTTCCCGCTCTCTTTTTCTTGACCACTTTCACTCTCATTCTCATGCCATTGCTGTGTACACAGATGGCTCTAAGTCTTCTGACGGCGTAGGATTCGCAGCAGTGTTTCCGGACAGTGTCGTACAAGGGCATTTACTATCTTCGGCTAGTATTTTTACTGCTGAATTATATGCCATCCTTACAGCACTTATCCGTATTGCATCTGTGCCTGTGTCATCATTTGTGGTTGTCTCAGACTCCCTTAGTGCTTTACAGGCTATACAAAAATTTGATACACCTCACCCCTTAGTCCTCCGTATCCAACTTTGGCTACGCCGCATCTTTACCAAGCATAAAGATATTGTTTTTTGTTGGGTCCCTGGTCATGTTGACGTACAGGGCAATGAACAGGCAGACACTGCTGCGCGGTCAGCAGTACATGACCTACCAGTTTCTTATAGAGGTATTCCATTTACGGACTATTTTGCTGCAATATCTTCCCAACTTCACACCCGTTGGCAACAACGTTGGTCTACTATGCTTGGCAACAAACTTCAATCTATTAAACCGAGTATGTATAGGTTACTGGCCGTCTTCTTATCACCAGTGTCAAGGTTGGGAGACTACTCTCTCCCGTCTTCGCATTGGCCATACTCGTCTTACTCATGGATATCTCATGGAGAGGCGTCTTGCTCCTCTCTGTGAGAATTGCCAAGCTCCATTATCAGTCAGCCACATTCTGTTGGACTGCCCACTTTATCAACGAGCACACAGAATTTACCTCTGTCGTCGTCTTCGCTCCGCTGCTCTCTCTTTACCTTCCCTTCTCGCTGATGGACCCACCTTTCATCTGGACTCTCTCATTGACTTTTTGACAACAACTGACTTACTTCACAAATTCTGATACCTTCAGCCCTTTCTACTTCACTCTCTTGCTACCCTCTACCCCCGTACTATCCCCTGCCCCGCTGTTTTCTGTAACCTGCTGATCATCCCTCCTCCCTTCTGCCATCCAATACCCTCGCTTCCTTCCCTACCCTGCAGCGCTGTATAGCCCTTGTGGCTTAGCGCTTCTTTTTTATTATAATAATAATAATTAGCGGTATATTTTTGTATGGTTTTTGTGGTTATATTCTCATTTTTTCAGTCTCATTTGATAGAATGAAAGATATATTACAGAAATGGATATGATTCTGATTGCTTTCATAATGAAAAGTACCTTGAAATTGCGCTCACAGTAGCGAAAATATTCTATTCTTTAGCGAAGCTCAAAGAGTAAACAAATGACATCACTGTCCAATACCTGTCTGCCTGCCAGTCCAAATTCCAATATGGAGTCAAGAATGGGTTGACATTATTTATACAATTATTACAATAATGCAGCAGTCTGCATAACTGTAAATCTTCTATTTTTTTTGTGAATAAAAATTCCAAATGGTAAGCAAGAGTAATATAAGAGGGGCCTGTAGCTGTGACTAATGAACAGAGAAATTATTATTTTAGTGCCAGGAATGTCTGCATTGTTTATTCTGGACCCTATTTTGAAATTGGCATCTGTTGAAATTTGTGTGAAATCGGCCAAATTGCCAATTTCTGACCACTTTATTAGGTAGTTGAAATAAGTGAATGGGCAGTTTCTTGTACTCAGTTGACAGACTAGAAGTAAATAAGTTTATTCAGGTATACACAAATACAGTTACATAGATTATCATACATAGCAGTGTATGTATAGAGAACCTAGGATAACCCAAAAAAGTCAGACAAAGTGACTTATTTCCAGTACCTGGCTTGGGCTTGCCGTATATGATTTTTGGTAAATATTTTTTTTCTCAGTTTGTTGGGCTATCTCATTGAAACTTGGGCAGTGTATGATATAATTTGATATAATTGTGTTACATTCAATGAGTGTATACATGAACATTGCACCATACTTTGGTCTCACAGGCCACATAAGTTATGTGAAAAAATAAAATAGTGAATAAACAAAAAACCTTCAAATGCAAGTAAATCAAAGTTTACTGGGTGATCAGCAGTCGCCGCTTTTGCCATACGAGGCTCATTTTCTGTCAACTTTACGCCTCTATATCTCGGTAAGTACTGATCGCAAAAATTTTTGGGGGCTAAAACAATCAGAAAAATAATCTTAACAGTTTCATAAGAAAAAATAATTTGTTATTTTTTAGAATATTTTCCGACACCAGGAGACACCTCAGGATTTGGAGTTGTGACAGTCAAAGGGTTAACCATGGGGCACCTGACTGTTATACCCTTAGTACCTGGTTCACTGGTCAGGAAGCATGCTTATTATGAGTGTGTGACATATGCCAAATAAAATGTAACACACTCTTAGCATGCCACACCCCCCTAAAATGGGCTCTCTTCACCAGAACTAGGCATCCTCCATGGGTAGTGTGCCACCACCACATGAAATACTAATGGAACCACTTGTCTTCTCAACCAACCAACTCATTAGGTTGTGTTGAACTCAAAGGGACTTCCAAGTCAGACACAGCCTTAAAGCGAGACAGCAGATAGTATGTTAAAGACACCTGTGGACGGAAGCAAGTGTCCCCTCACTAAAAAGCTTTATGAGAAGATTTACTCACAGTATGCTTTATGACCATAAAGGGAATAAAAAGAGCTTACTACCCATTTTTTCTTCAACACGTCCTAACAAATTAAATTCTGGAGAGGGCATCAGTGAGCATATTACCTTTACCAGTTGTGTGGCATATGGTGAGTTTATACAATTGCAACCATAATACCCAATTCACAAGAAGAGTGTTCCTTTCTTCATTGAGAAAAGGGTACATCAGAGGATTGTGGTCACTAAAGATGGTGACCATATGTGATAAGCTATTTAACCCTTTCACTGATTGTACCATAGTACTACAGCTTTGAGGTCACTGTCAGTGCCATAGTACTATGCCATGAGCTCAACTCACTCAGATAAGCTATGAGTGGTAAATTTGGGCCTAGATATGAAAGAATAGGTCTATGTGATAAGTGTGTTCCATATAAAAAAAAATCACGCAGAATGCAGTGCATGAGAAAAAAAACTGCAACAGTGTTTTTAGTTTAAAACAGCAAATTTTCAGTGTATTTTTGTATGATTTTTTATGGTTGTATTCTCAGTTTCTTGGTGTCATTTGATAGAATAAAAGATGTAGTACAGAGGTAGAGATGATTTTGATTGGTTTCATGATTGAAAATAGCCTGAAATTGAGGTCAAAGTAGCAGAAATGTTCGATTTTTGCTGATAATCAAAAGTAAACAAATCACATCACGCATCCAATACACATCAATTGGTGGGTCTAATATGCATTCATGAATGCATTAATATTATTTATACAGTTATTGCAATATTGCATAACAGTAAATCTTTTAGTTTTTTGTGTGAATAAAAAGTCAAAATGAATTTCATGTGTAAAGCCTGGGAATGTAACTGATGAACAGAGGAAATGTTAGTGCCAGGAATGCCTGCATTGTTTATTCTAAACCCTATTTTGAAATTGGAATATTTTGAAACTTGTGTGAAATTGTCCAAATTTCCAATTTCTGATCACTTGATTGGGTAGCTGAAATATTTGATTGGGTGATTTCTTGTGCTCAGTCAATAAAATAGCCTAAAATAGGACTCAATGTGGGCAAAATTGCTGATGTGTAAATATTGCTCATGCAGCAAAATTCATGAAGAGTAATTTCGTCATTTTTCTATCGGATTTTGTACTTTGTTTTATTATGTTCTGAAAAAAATTCTCTACCATTTCATATTTTTTTTTTTTTTTTTTGGAAAAGTTTTGGGCAGTGTGGATAGGTTTCAGATCTGAGGGTCTGGACAGTGAAAGGGTTAAGAACATGTGAAAATGCTCCAGCACAAGAATGAGGGCTAGGGCCTCCTTTTCTGTGGTGGAATAGGCCTGCTGATAGGCCTGGTATTTGGCTGAGTAGTAAACCACAGGCTGCAGACATCCTTCACGAGAATCTTGGGGTAACACTGCCCCAATTCCCATTTCACAAGCATCAACCATAATACAAATATTTTTTTTAAAAATCAGGAGACAAAAGTATGGGTGCAGCACATAAGAGACATAAGAGACGTTTAATGTGGTTAAACCATTAACTGTCCAAATGTAGATCTCTCGCCTAACACTCTGAATATTTTGAATTTTTTTTTAATTAACCTTTAAACTGTAAAATACGTTCTCATGTGGTGAGCTCCAAACATAGATCAGCGTTTTATTTTTCATTCCGTCAAATTTGGTGCAATAGGCCTGAGTCGCCTAGATATGAAAGAATAGGTCTGTGCACTCAGTGTGTGCACTATGAAAATAAATCGGGGACCACCTCTTAGTACCTTGTGGGAGCACCAGTTCAACTGAACACCAGCTAGAGCAAATAGCGTGGCAAACACCAGTGATTCATTGATGTCATGTCATATTAACACTGACATTTTAAGAGGATAGAGTAAAAATAGGTTAGATAAATGCATGAGTGGGTGTGGGTGGGTGTGAGTTGGACCTGACTAGCTTGTGCTACTGGATAAGATGTCGTACTCCTTCTTTCAGTGGATGTGACCTGACTAGGTGGGTTATTGGTCTAAGCCGGAGAGTGACATGGACCTGTCTTGCATGGGACAGTAGGTCTGCTGTAGTGTTCTTTCCTATATTCTTATGTATTAGGCTGGCTGGCTGGCTGGCTTTGGCTGTCTCTGTCTGTATCTGTCTATATTTGTCGATATCTGTCTATATCTCTGTCTGTCTGTCTATATCTCTGTGTATCTATATCTGTCTCTGTCTATATCACTGTATCTGTCTCTGTCTATATCACTGTCTATCTGTATCTCTGTCTCTCTCCATCTCTCACATGTACTCATAAATACAGGTATTATACATAATGTAAATTACCTAGGATAACCCAAAAATTCCAGGCCAAGTAGATATAAGACATAAATAAACATGACACAAATAATAGCAGTATCACTTGTCCAGCAATCAGGGAGTGACACATACACCACAAACCAACAGGTTTACTAGCTGCTCCCTGAGACAGAGACAAGCAGACGGGAAGACAGACACACACAGGCAGGCAGAGAGACAGATAAGCAGAACTAGACAGACAGATAAGCAGAGCTAGGCAGACAGATAGATGTACAGATAGACAGATGTACAGATAGACAGGCAGTCAGATGATCAGGCAGACAGATAGACTGACAGACAGACAGACAGGCATACAGACATACTAAGACATGTTTGTGTGCAAGAGTAAAAACATACAAAGGCAAGGTTCCCTCCAGCAGGGCACATTCTGACCCTTGTCATAACACCATGCTTCAAGGAGTTTCATACTCCAGCATGTCTAAAACATTGCTGAGACCTATAAATACTTTGTATATATTTCTAGACAATAGTAAATGACCAAGGCAGGTGAAAATGTTCATCTGTCATGTGATTGTTACAATTTGAGTACATAATATTAGTGTCAGAACAAAAATTGGCTATGAAATCACAAGAACTACAGTGGACCCCCGCATAACGCTATTAATCCGTTCCTGAGAGCTCAATGTTATGCAAAATTATCATTATGCGAATTAATTTTCCCCATAAGAAATAATGGAAATCAAATTAATCTGTGCAAGACACCCAAAAGTATGAAAAAAAAAAATTCATATGAAATATTAATTTTAATACACACAAACTTAAGAAAAAATGCACAGTTACATGACACTTACCTTTATTGAAGATGTGGTGATGATTGATGGGATGGGAGGAGGGGAGACTGGATTGTTTTAGTGTTTAGAAGGGGAATCCCCTTCCATTAGGACTTTTCCGGGGTTGCTTCCCTTCTTCTTTTAATGTCACTAGGACCAGCTTTAGAGTCATTGGACTTCTGTCGCACAACATATCTGTCCATAGTGGCCTGTACCTCTGGTTCCTTTATGACTTTTCTAAAGTGTTTCACAACAGTGTCAGTGTAATAGTCACCAGCACAGCTTGCAATAGCTGTCTGAGGGTGATTTTTATCCATGAAGGTTTGCACTTCAAACCACTTTGCACACATTTCCTTAATCTTTGAAGTAGGCAACTTCTTCAATTTCTCTCTCCCCTCCTCCGAGGCAATTTCCTCAGGTGTGGCCTCTTGCTGTTGAAGTTGATCTAGCAGCTCATCAGTGGTTAGTTCTTCATTGTCCTCCTCCACCAACTCTTCCACATCCTTCCCACTAACCTCCAACCCCAAGGACTTCCCCAATGCCACAATTGATTCCTCAACTGGCATAGGATTCTCAGGGTTAGCCTCAAATCCTTCAAAATCCCTTTGGTCTACACATTCTGGCCACAGTTTCTTCCAAGCAGAGTTCAAGGTCCTCTTAGTCACTCCCTCCCAAGCCTTACCTATAAGGTTTACACAATTGAGGATATTAAAGTTCTCTCTCCAAAACTCTCTTAGAGTCAATTGAGTTTCTGAGGTCACTACAAAGCACCTTTCAAACAGAGCTTTTGTGTACAGTTTTTTGAAGTTTGCAATAACCTGCTGGTCCATGGGCTGCAGGAGAGGAGTGGTATTAGGAGGCAAAAACTTCACCTTAATGAAGCTCATGTCCCCATAAAGTTACTCTGCCAAGTCTGTAGGATGACCAGGGGCATTGTCTAACACCAGGAGGCACTTAAGGTCTAATTTCTTTTCAGTTAGGTAATTTTTCACAGTGGGGGCAAATGCTTGGTGTAACCAGTCATAGAAAAAGTCCCTAGTGACCCATGCCTTATTGTTTGCCCTCCACAGCACACACAAATTAGCCTTGAGGATATTCTTTTGCCTGAACGCTCTGGGAGTTTCAGAGTGATACACTAATAAAGGCTTCACTTTGCAATCACCACTAGCATTGGCACACATGAGAAGAGTAAGCCTGTCTTTCATAGGCTTATGTCCTGGGAGTGCCTTTTCCTCCTGAGTAATGTAGGTCCTGTTTGGCATTTTCTTCCAAAACAGGCCTGTTTCATCACAATTAAACACTTGTTCAGGTTTCAGTCCTTCACTGTCTATGTACTCCTTGAATTCCTGCACATATTTTTCAGCTGCTTTTTGGTCCGAACTGGCAGCCTCACCATGCCTTATCACACTATATATGCTACTACGCCTCTTAAATCTCTCAAACCAACCTTTACTGGCCTTAAATTCACTCGCATCACCACAAGTTGCAGGCATTTTTCTAATTAAATCCTCGTGCAACTTCCTAGCCTTTTCACTTATGATCGCTTGAGAGATGCTATCGCCTGCTATCTGTTTTTCGTTTATCCACACCAATAACAGTCTCTTAACATCTTCTATCACTTGCGATCTCTGTTTCGAAAGCACAGTTAAACCTTTGGCAAGAACAGCTTCCTTGATTGCCATTCTCTTGGACACAATAGAAGCGATGGTTGATTGGGGTTTACTATACAACCTGGCCAGCTCGGAGACACGCACTCCACTTTCATACTCAGCAATGATCTCTTTCTTCATCTCCATAGTAATTCTCACCCTTATTCCTGTAGGGTTGGCACTAGAAGCTTTCTTGGGGCCCATTTTTCAGGTGAAATCACTATAAAAAGGCTGTAATAATACGAAATGTTCCGATTGTATGCTTGAATGTTACCGCGGAGGCTGGCTTGTAAACAATGCCACTGGCAGAACAAGTGAGGCTGGCTCAGGCTGCATGGACGTGTCTCCGACGAATCACGTTGAGCGAATTTTTTAGCACTATGCGAGGCAAAATTTTAGCGATAAAATGTATCGCTATGCGGATTTAACACTATGCGATGCCAACGTTATGTGGGGATCCACTGTATTATAAATTGTAATTATCAGAACATAAATATTATATAAATTAAAAAAAGAGAGACAAAAAGGTAAATTGGCAACACTTCCTCAAGCGGCAGGACTGGATGTTGCCGTCAGGTGAGCATGCAGAGCCAACTTCGCGGTCTTTTATCTCGGTAAGTCCTGGTCCTAAAATTTTTTTTTGGTCTTATACCATACAGAAAATTGCCCTCTAATTTAAAAACAAAAAAAAATATTTTTATTTTTCAAAATATTCGGAGTGCCACGCAGGTGAATGTAGAGCTACATTTGGACAGTTTAAGGGTAAAGAGGGCAATTTTCTGTGTAATAAGACCAAAAAATAATTTTAGGATCAGTACTTACTGAGATATAAGACTGCAAAATTGGCACTGGATGCTCACCTGACAGCAACATGGAGTCCTGCTGTTTGCAAAAGTGTTGCCAATATACCATTTTTCCAAGTTTTTACTTTTAATTTATATAATTTTTATGTTCTGATAATTACAATTTATAGTAGTTCTTGTGATTTCATAGCCAGTGTTTCTTCTGACACTAATATTAAGTACTGAAATAGTACTCAGATTGTCACAAACACACTGACAGGTGAACATTTTCACCTGCCTTGGTCACCTACTATTGTCTAGAAATATACACAAAGTATTTATAGGTCCAAACATTGTTTTAGACATGCTGGAGTATATATGAAACTCCTTGAAGCATTATGTAAGATGAGTGTCACTCCAGTGCTGACAGTGCAGGAGTGGACAGGTAAGGGACACCGCGTGCGCGAGTCACGCCTTCCGTGCTCCGCGAATATAAGTGTTTTTGAGGGCTACCCAAGTGTTCTGCAAGGGTTGTTAAGTGTGTTAGGGTAGTGAACAATTCCTTGAAGCAATTTACAATCTGCCTGAGCCACATAAGTGTGGGGAGAGCCACAATTTTGTAAGTGATCTAGAAAGTAAAACGTGGTGGCGCAGTCAGAGTGGGCAGGCTAGTGTGGGTGCTCAGGCGACATTGCCACATGTCACCCAAGAAAGATAATAAAGTGAAACAATAGTGTGACCAGTGAAAGAAATACAGTGAATAGGGTACATTATATAACGAGAAGAAATTGAGGTGGATCTATGCCAGGATGTCACATTGAGCTGGACACTCTACACACTGCTACAGCTGCATTGCAAGTACTGTAATCACCTGTGTGTGGTTGTTTGGGTGTGGGGTTTCAGGTTCCAATTAACCACCAAGCTGATTGTGAATGGTCCAACTCTCCTAGCATGATAAAGAATAGGCACTCAAGTACTCAATAAGAAATAGCAATTGGTAATCTATGGAACAAGGCGAGTAAGTTACTATAAGCCTAGTTGGTAGGACAAGCATAGAGGGCAACATTGTAAGTAGGTGCAGGTCAAGTCCCAGGAGGGTGGGGGTCAGGTCACAAGAGGTTGTGGTCAGGCAAGGGACTACTGAGACTCCGCGTAACACTCCAACGCACTATTCCACCTACTTTTCAGACACTTAATAAACCCACACAAAATTCTACACATAATTACACACACACACCCACATATACAGACTCACACATACACTCCTCCCCTCCCCCACCAACCTCTCACTCCTTCTCCTGATCCCCCCTCTCTTATTCACCTTCCTCCTCCCCACCTCTCCCTCCTTCCCCCTTCTCCCTCTCCCATTGACCCCCTTGCTTCTCACTCCCCATATTCCCTCCTAAATCACCCTCCCCACCCCTCTCCCATTTAGCCACTGTCCACAGTTCCTCCTCTACCTTCCCCCCCCACACTCTGACAAACACACTACTAACCTAACACACAGAATTACATATGTTTTCCATTGAGGCAATCAAAATAAAAAAAATGGGTTGCCAGAGAGCAGGAAGGAAAACCAAGGGACAGGAGGATGAATCTGCAAAGGAAGCTTGGGCAGGAGAGCTCACAAAAAGGGAACATGAATGGGAAAAGAAACAAGAAGAACTTAGCATGAGAATGGAAGAGAGGATAGATATGGAAAGCAGGAAGTGGGAGATGCAAGTCATAGCAGCAGAGGCTAGGATACAGAGATTAGAAGAGGAACTGAAAAATATGAAACAGCCTAAAGAACTAAAGAACATTTTGGGAATGACATCAGAGACTGCTACCTCAGTCACAAATAAGGGGACTGTAGGGAAAGGAGAAAACTGTATGTAGAAGCTCTATCAGAGGGGACTGTAGTAAATGAAAGAGCTAAGCTATATGTGGAGGCCCTAACAGACCACAGCAGAGCCCAGGGAAAGCCGAGAAGGGAAAATGACAGGCCACTGAGCCCAAGTACAATAGTGAAAATGAAGAAAAGAAAGCTGCAATGGAGGAAATTAAATTGAATGAGTTTGTAGATGAATGGTTCAGAGAACTGACATGTTGATAAATTAGACACATGTGCAACTCTTGGGTATCTTTACTGAGGAAACGTTTTGCCACACAGTGGCTTCATCAGTCCATACATAGGAGAAACTTGAAGAACAGGAGGAGAATGAGGTAATCAGTCCCTCAACCTTGAGTCGATGTGTTCAGTCCATCAATCTTGAGTAGAATACAGCAGATGAGCAGAGAAGCAGCTTATAAACCGTATGGCAGGAGAGGTGTAGCAGTCATAGGTGGTGTCACATTTGTTCAATGCGGAAGTAGGTTGTGCCCAAGAATTAGGCAAGCGAAGAATTCCTAAGTATTAAGATCCCAAGAAGTTGCAGTGTCTGACAGGTTTGTAGATGAATGGTTCAGAGAACCGACATGTTGATAAATTAGACACATGTGCAACTCTTGGGTATCTTTATTGAGGAAACGTTTCGACTCAAGGTTGAGGGACTGATCACCTCATTCTCCTCCTGTTATTCAAGTTTCTCCTATGTATGGACTGATGAAGCCACTGTGTGGTGAAACGTTTCCTCAATAAAGACACCCAAGAGTTGCATATGTGTCTAATTTATCAACATGTCGGTTCTCTGAACCATTCATCTACAAACCTGTCAGACACTGCAACTTCTTGGGATCTTAATACTTAGGAATTCTTCGCTTGCCTAATTCTTGGGCTAGTGACACCCCTGCTTTTCATTGGGGGGATGGTGCATCGTCTGCCAAGTCTTTTGCTTTCGTAGTGAGTGATTTTCGTGTGCAAGTTCGGTAGAGGGACTAGTACCGAACTTGCACACGAAAATCACTCACTACGAAAGCAAAAGACTTGGCAGACGATGCACCATCCCCCCAATGAAAAGCAGGGGTGTCACTAGCACGTTAAGAGACCATACAATAAGTGTCAGGGGCCCGAGACTGTTCAACTGCCTCCCAGCACACATAAGGGGGATTACCAACAGACCCCTGGCAGTCTTCAAGCTGGCACTGGACAAGCACCTAAAGTCAGTTCCTGATCAGCCGGGCTGTGGCTCGTACGTTGGTTTGCGTGCAGCCAGCAGCAACAGCCTGGTTGATCAGGCTCTGATCCACCAGGAGGCCTGGTCACAGACCGGGCCGCGGGGGCGTTGACCCCCGGAACTCTCTCCAGGTAAACTCCAGGTAAACAACCTACTTCTGCATTGAACAAATGTGACACCACCTATGACTGTTGCACCTCTCCTGCCATACAGTTTATAAGCGGCTTCTCCGCTCATCTGCCGTATTCTACTCAAGATTGATGGACTGAACACATCGACTCAAGGTTGAGGGACTGATTACCTCATTCTCCTCCTGTTCTTCAAGTATCTCCTATGTATGGACTGATGAAGCCACTGTGTGGCGAAACGTTTCCTCAATAAAGATACCCAAGAGTTGCACATGTGTCTAATTTATCAAATTGAATGAGTGAATACACAAGGATACACAGTGGGAGATTGAAAGGGAGAGGTCAGTCTTTGTGTATGGGCTCCAGGAGGTTGAAGGTGAAACATATGAAGCAAGAAAACAAGGAAAAAAAAAAGCAATTGAAAGCTTCATAAAAGCAATAGGAGATAATGACATGACCCAGCTGGAAAATTTTCGAAGAATAGGGGGGTTTGCAAGAAGAACCCAGCCAGTGAAAGTGACTTTCAAGGCAGAATCGACTTGGAACAGGATCCTGCAGGAGAACGCAAGATTAAGGGACATGCCAGCATACAGGAAGGTGTATCTCGACCGTGACAGAATCTGAGAAGAAAGGCAGAAACTGAGAGAGATGGTACAAAGGTGAAAGGAGGAAAGAGAGGGGATGGAGGAGACAGACAGGAGATCCCAGACCCAGGAAGATCAAATACAGCTTCCCTCACAACTTTCTAGAGAAGCCCCCCAACCAGGTCAACCCCAGTGCAACCAAACATTCTAAACCAAAACACCCATGCCATATCCAATGCCCCCACCCACTGCATTACAAACTCCACCCCCACAGCAACCACCCATAGTTTCTTATCAGGTCTCCTACTTCCCCAACCCCAATATACCTCCCAGATCACAGTCTTAGAAAAGAAGTTGAAGATGTGGTATACAAATGCAGATGGAATAACAAATAAGTGTGAGGAGTGGCATGAAAGAATCAAGGAGACATCCCCAGACATAATAGCACTCACAGAAACAAAACTCCCCAGAATAATAGATGCAATCTTTCCATCCGGATATCAAATCCTTAGGAAAGACAGAGGAGAGGGGGAGGAGGAGTTGCATTGTTCATTAAAAACCAGTGGGGTTTTGAGAAAATGGAAGGAATGGATGGCATGGGCGAAAGGGACTACTTAGTAGGAACAATCCAGTTTGATGGACATAAGGTGATAATTGCAGTAATGTACAACCCACCACAGAACTGCAGGAAGCCAAGAGAAGAATACGATGAGAGCAACAGAGCAATAGTCGACACACTAGCCGAGGTGGCCAGATGAGCACACATGGGGGGAGCAAAGTTACTAGTTATGGGTGATTTCAATCACAAGAAGATTGACTGAGAAAACCTGGATCCCCATGGGGGTCCCAAAACATGGAGAGCCAAGATGATGGATGTAGTACTGGAAAACCTCATGCATCAACATGTTAGAGACACTACCAGAGAGAGAGGTGAGGATCCAGCAAGACTGGACCTGTATTCACCTTGAGCAGTTCGGAGCTGTATAGCCCTTGTGGCTTAGCGCTTCTTTTTGATTATAATAATAATAATAATTGAGTAGTTTGGACATCGAGGATATCATGTATGAAAGGCCCCTAGGAGCTAGTGATCATGTGGTTCTGTGCTTTGACTACATAGTTGAGCTTCAAGTGGAGAGAGTAGCAGGAGTAGGATGGGAAAAACCAAACTACAAAAGGGGGAACTACTCAGGCATGAGGAATTTCCTGCAAGACATTCAGTGGGAGAGGGAACTGACAGGAAAACCAGTACAATAAATGATGGACTATGTGGCAACAAAATGCAAGGAGGCAGAGGAGAGGTTTGTTCCCAAGGGAAACAGAAATAATGGGAAGAACAGAACGAGTCCTTTGTTCACCCAAAGGTGTAGGGAGGCAAAAACTAGGTGTACTAGAGAATGGAGAAGGTACAGAAGACAGAGAACTCAGGAAAATAAAGAGATTAGCCGAAGAGCCAGAAATGAATATGCACAGATAAGAAGGGAGGCTCAGTGACAATATGAGAATGACATAGCATCAAAAGTCAAGTCTGACCCGAAGCTGTTGAATAGCCACATCAGTAGGAAAACAGTCAAGGACCAGGTAATCAGACTGAGGAAGGGTGATGGGGAGTTCACAAGAAAGGACCAAGAGGTATGTGAGGAGCTCAACACGAGATTTAAAGAAGTATTTACAGTGGAAACCAGTAGGACTCCAGGAAATCAGAACAGGGGGGTACACCAACAAGTGCTGGATGAGGTACACATAACCAAGAAGGAAGTGAAGAAGCTATGTGAACTTGACACCTCAAAGGCAGTGGGACCAGACAACATCTCTCCATGGGTCCTTAGAGAGGGAGCAGAGATGCTGTGTGTGCCATTAACAAAGATCTTCAACACATCCATTGAAACTGGGCAACTGCCTGAGGTATGGAAGATGGCAAATGTAGTTCCAATTTTTAAAAAGGGAGACGGACATGAGGCACTAAACTACAGACCTGTATCACTAACGTGTATAGTATGCAAAGTCATGGAGAAGATCATCAGGAGGAGAGTGGTGGAGCAACTGGAAAGAAGCAAGTGTATAATTGATAACCAGCACGGTTTCAGGGAAGGAAAATCCTGTGTCACAAACCTACTGGAGTTTTATGACAAGGTGACAGAAGTAAGACAAGAGAGAGAGAGGTGGATCAACTGCATTTTTTTTGGACTGCAAGAAGGCCTTCGACACAGTTCCTCACAAGAGGTTACTGCAAAAGCTAGAGGATCAGGCACACATAACAGGAAAGGCACTGTAATGGATCAGAGAATACCTGACAGGGAGGCAACAACGAGTCATGGTACGTGACGAGGTGTCAGAGTGGGCGCTGGTGACAAGCGGGGTTCCACAGGGGTCAGTCCTAGGACCTGTGCTGTTTTTGGTATATATGAATGACATAACAGAAGGGATAGACTCAGAAGTGTCCTTGTTTGCAGATGATGTAAAGTTAATGGAAAGAATCAAATCAGACAAGGATCAAGCAGGACTACAAAGAGACCTGGACAGGCTACAAGCCTGGTCTAGCAACTGGCTCCTTGAGTTTAACCCTGCCAAATGCAAAGTCATGAAGATTGGGGAAGGGCAAAGAAGACCGCAGACACAATATAGTCTTGATGGCCAAAGACTGCAAACCTCACTCAAGGAAAAAGATCTGGGGGTGAGTATAACACCGAGCATATCTCCTCAGGCGCATATCAATCAGATAACTGCTGCAAACCTATGGATAGCATTCTGATACCTCAGTAAGGAATCATTCAAGACTCTGTATACCATTTATGTCAGGCCCATACTGGAGTATGCAGCACCAGTTTGGAATCCACACCTGGTCAAGCACGTCAAGAAATTAGAGAAAGTGCAAAGGTTTGCAACAAGACTAGTCCCAGAGCTAAGGGGAATGTCCTACGAAGAAAGGTTGAGGGAAATCGGCCTGACAACACTGGAGGACAGGAGGGTCAGGGGAAACATGATAACGACATATAAAATACTGCGTGGAATAGACAAGGTGGACAAAGACGGGATGTTCCAGAGATGGGACACAGAAACAAGAGGTCACAGTTGGAAGTTGAAGACTCAGATGAATCAAAGGGATGTTAGGAAGTATTTCTTCAGTCATAGAGTAGTCAGGCCATGGAATAGCCTAGAAAGTGACTTAGTGGAGGCGGGAACCATACATAGTTTTAAGGCAAGGTATGATAAAGCTCATGGAGCAGGGAGAGAGAGGACCTAGTAGCAATAAGTGAAGAGGCGGGGCCAGGAGCTATGACTCGACCCCTGTAACCACAAATAGGTGAGTACTTGATGATCATGCACTGCCTTGGCTTTGATTTTTTCACTGTTACATATAAACATGTCTATCTGCCTGTCTGTCTATCTCTTTGTCTGTCTGCCTATCTGTTTGTTTGTCTGTTGGTCTATCTATCTGTCTAGCTCTCATTATCTCTGACTCTGCTTCTCTGTCATCCTGTCTCTGTCTGCTTTACTCTCTTTCTGTCTCAGAAATCCACTATTAAACTATCAGGTATTACACACTATGTAGAGTCTGCAGAGTCATCTCATCTGATTCCTGAACAAATGAAAATGCGTATTACTTGCCAGTCATTCTTATTATGCCTTTTATCTACAAGCACAATATAGTGCTTTGTCTGGATTTTTTGGGTTATCCTAGGTAATTTACACTATAATTATTTATGTGTACCCGTGAGACAAAGAGAGAGAGATAAACCATACCACGGGCGGGGATAGAACCATTGATCAGTCTCAAAACTCCAGACCGTCGCATTAGCCACTGGACCAGCAGGTTCTATCCCCGCCTGTGGTATGGTTTGTTTGCAATCGTGTCATTACAATTTCGTGAGTCAGAGAGATAGATAGTTAGAGAGATAGACAGAGAGAGACAAGGATATACAGAGATACAGACAGACAGACAGAGATACAGACAGCCAAAGTGAATTTGGTACCCTCCCAGCCAGCCGCCATCCAGCCAGCCACTCAGCCAGCCAGCTTGCCAAACACATATTACACATGTTCCAAAATTCTCTTTACTTAGGGCATAACTTGTAGGCGACGGAAAAGAATAACAGAGCGGCTAAAAGAGGTCAATATATCTGAAATGCGTAGGGAGACAGTGGTCAGAGAAATAGCAAGCATCGTGCAAGTGTGCAGCCAGCAGTAACAGCCTGGTTGATCAGGCTCTGATCCACCAGGAGGCCTGGTCACAGACCGGGCCGTGGGGGCATTGACCCCCGGAACTCTCTCCAGGTAAACTCCAGATAAACATTCTGGCAGGATTACACTACCAATGGTAACAAAATTAAAAGGCTGTTGCAGAAATGTTGCATGTGGGTTATTATCAAGGTTTTTATATTTCCTCGACCACTTGTGACCACATCCATCTCAAAGCCACTAAACTCGGGCTCAGCATCACTTTCCTCTTGAAAGGTGAGTGTTAATACGACATGACATTGGTGAATTCCAGGTGTTTGCCACGTTCTTTGTTCTAGCTGGTACTCAGTTGAACTTGTGTTCCCACACGGTACTAAGTGGTCCTGGATTTGTTTAACCATTTGACAGCTTAAGTGGTATATATACGTCATACCACTATATACGTCTTACAAGCCAATGTGTTTGACGTATTAATACGCCAAAATTCTAGCAGCTTCAAATCAACCAGGAGAAAGCTGGTAGGCTCACATATAAGAGAATGGGTCTCCATGGTCAATGTGCAATATAAAAAAAATCAGGGGGCCAGTGGTGCATTGTGGGAAAGTCATTTCAGTAATTCTTGTTCAGCGTGCCTAGTGGTAAGAAATATCTGACTCCCCGGTGAATATGGGCCTCTTCTCTTCCCAAGTGATCGCTCTAACACAGATGGAAGTGCTAGTTAATATTCTCTATAAGTATTACAATGCTGAGTTAACAGAATTTGGTTATTGTGTGGTTTACATGTAGTAAAATAATAATTACAGAGTGTACCACTAGAACACCTAGCATGGCTAGGCATTTTGGGCAGACTTAAATTAAATCTTAAGTTTAAAATATTACAAAGTTATGAGGTAAGTTGGTATTATGGCTAAGTGACTAAATACTAGTTTGTGAGTTTAGCAATGTGAATGCTTTTGTTTTGGCACTATACATAGTTTCAGTATTGGAGTATCACAGGCCAACTTATGACTAGTTAAGATTCATTATTTTGAGATCGAGATTGATATTTCTGTTTATGGTCAAATGGGTGAGTGAGTGTAAGTGTTAACCACCAGGTGGTATTCGTGTAATTAGTTGATAGGGTGTATCAGGGAGATAAGATGTTTTCTGATGGTAGTTTTGAAGGTGATGAATATGTCTGCAGTTTTAGAATTTTCAGGTAGGGTGTTCCAGATTTTAGGGCCTTTGACATACATTGAATTTTTGTAAAGGTTTAGTCGGACACGGGGAATGTCATAGAGATGTTTGTGTCTGGTGTTGTGCATGTGGGTTTTGTCACAACTATCAAGAAAGTGTTTTAGGTCAAGGTTAATATTGGAATTTAAGGTCCTGTAGATGTAGATTGCACAGTAGTAAGTGTGGATGTACTGAACAGGGAGTAAGTTTAGATCTATGAAGAGTGTGGGGGTGTGTTGCCAGGGATGGGATTTAGTGATTATTCTTACTGCGGCTTTTTGTTGGGTTATTATTGGCTTTAGATGTGTTGCTGCAGTTGAACCCCAAGCACAGATAGCATAGGTGAGGTATGCATATATAAGTGAATGGTATAGTGTGAGAAGGGCAGTTTGCGGCACATAGTATCGTATCTTGGAGAGGATCCCAACCGTTTTGGATACTTTTTTGGTTATGTGTTGGATATGAGTGCTGAAGTTCAGGTTGTTGTCGAGGTAAAGGCCTAGGAATTTGCCCTCATTATGCCTGGCAATTAGAGTGTTGTCGATCTTAATGTTAATTTGCGCATCTCCTGCTCTGCTACCAAACATAATGTAGTAGGTTTTGTCAGTGTTAAGTGCAAGTTTATTGGCTGTCATCCAAGTCGATATTTTGATCAGCTCCTCATTAACAATGGTGTTGAGGGTGGCAAGATTAGGGTAAGAGATGACATAAGTCGTGTCGTCAGCAAAGAGAATGGGGTTCAGGTGTTGAGATACTTTTGGAAGATCATTGATGTATATGAGGAAGAGCAGGGGACCAAGGACACTTCCCTGCGGAACTCCAGTATCAAGTGGCTGTGTTGTTGATGCTGTGTCTTTAATGGTGACATACTGATACCTATTAGTAAGGTAAGATTTGAAATATGCAAGTGCATGGCCTCTTATACCATAATGGTCAAGTTTGTGGAGTAGGATACCATGGTCTACTGTGTCAAAAGCTTTTCTTAGGTCAATAAAAATTCCTAGTGGATATTCCTTATTTTCCAATGCTGTGTAAAGCAGATCTAGCATTTTTATGATTGCATCGTTAGTGCTTTTATTTTTCCTGAATCCAAATTGGCAGGGGTTGAGTATGTTTTGTGCCGTTATAAATGAATATAGTCTCCTGTGCACGAGTTTCTCAAAGATTTTGGATAGCAATGGTAAGTTTGATATTGGCCTATAGTTGTTTAAGTCTGTATGTATTGGTGTAACCCTTGCCGTCTTGAGTAGTTTCGGGAAGGTGCTGGTTTCTAGTGACTTGTTAAAAAGTAATGAAATAGCATGCGAGAGGACATGGGCCGCTCTCTTGTACAATAATGGTGGGACATGGGACAGATTCCCTGAGTTATTTTTAAGTGACTTTTTTGGCTCAGTTGGAGCAAGATAGAAGGAATTTGGGAAATTCCCATCTTGGTAGTCCCCGGCATGGGCATTGGTACATGGGATTTTATTGGCGAGATTAGAACCTATGGTTGAGAAGAAGTCGTTTATCTTGTTAGCTGTGTCAGTGGGATGCAGTGGTGTTTCATTAGGTTTAGTTAGGACAATATTCTTGTTTTTTTTCAGTTTGTGGGTCCCTAGAATCTGAGAGAGTGTTTTCCAGGTCTTTTTTATATCTCCTCTTGTGTCAGTGAATCTACTGGAGTAGTATAGTTGTTTGGCTTTCTTTATTACTTTGGTGAGGACTGATGAATAGTGTTTAAGAATATCTTTGTGTATTAGGCCCTGTCTATATTGCTTTTCATATTGGTGTTTCTTATCAATGGATTTCAGAATGGTGCTGGTTAACCATGGGCAACCAAGCTGTTTGTTTGTGATCTGTTTCGTTTTTATAGGAAAATGTTTGTTGATAAATTTCATGGTTTTGAGGAATTTGTGACCAAAAGCAATGCCCTGGATGCCAGAAGAAAGAAAGAAAGAAAAAGAAAGAGAAAGAAAGAGAAAGATAGAGAAAGAAAGAGAAAGAAAGAAAGAGAAAGAATGAATGGTAGGTAGGTAGGAAGGAAGGAGGTGGAGAAGGCATGGGACCCCATGGGTGTGGACAGGCAGTAAGGGTAGCGAGTGATGGTATAATATGTCATTTTGACAGCTGCCTCACCCTGGCTCACAATATTTAGGAGTCCACATGCTCACAACACTGAACTTCTAGAAGATAATAGCAGTTCTTTGAAAGTGTCCAGCGACTGTATACATATATTATAAAAACCAGAAGGAAGGAAGGAAAGAATAAAGAAAGAAAGATTGAAAGAAAGAAAAAATGAAGAAATAAAGAATAAAGAAAGAAAGAATGAAGAAAAAATGAAAGAAAGAATGAAGGAAGAAAGAATGAAAGAAAGAAAGAATGAAGAAAGATGGAATGAAGAAAAAAGAAAGAAGGAAGAAAGAAAGAAAGGTAAGTAGGTAGGTAGGTAGGTAGGTAGGAATGATGACACATGACCATTTACCGAGGATAACTACCTAACACAACTGCCTGCTAATACTTTGAAGAAAACTGTTCAGACGAGGTGTTTTGTCTGTGCATATACAAAAAAAGTCCACAAAAATGCAGAGACACTCGTTTTATGTGTGAGGAGTGTAAAACACCCATTGTGTATGAATCCATGTTTCAAAGAGTTCCACAAACTGCAGAACTTCTAGGAACATGTCCAGTGACTGTACATTTGTATATATATTATAGAACAATAGTAATAAACAATTTGTTGTATTATTGGTTTGTGTAAAAAAGTTTTGTAAACAATATAATGATAATAATGTTTGTGTGGTTATTGTGTTACATACAATGAGTGTATATCTGTACATTGCACCTTACTTTGGTCTCACAGGCCACATAAATTACTTGGAAAAAAAATATTAGAAAATAGAAGAAACCTTTGAATGGGAATAAATATAAGTGTACGGGGTGAACGGCATTTGCCGCTGTTGCCTTACGCATCTCATTTTTTGCCAACTTTATGCCTCTATGCCTCAGTAACTACTGATCGCAAAAAAATTATTTTAGACTTAAAACACTTAGCAAATTAATCCTAACATTTTGCTAAGACAAAATAATTTTTTTTATTTTTCGAATCTTTTCCAACATAGGAAGACAGTTTCAGAAATGGGTTTGAGACAGTCAAAGGGTTAATACTGCACACACTGAGTATGAAGACCCATTCTATACTGACCAGCCTTCTCAGGCCAATCGTCCCAAATTTGGAGGCATGAAAAATAAAATGTTGTTCTACATTTGGAGCATTAGTGATAAGAACATAGATCTATGTTTGGACAGTTCAGAGGTTAAAAGCCTCTTGGCAGTTTGGGGTTCAGCATAATTTATTTTTACTGACTGGTAAATGAAGTTAGGTTATAATATGTGGAAAGTTTTTGCAGAACTTTGGATAAAATCCTATCATTCCTAAGAATCTATGCAGGTACTTCTTATCATGAGGAATGGGATAATTTTTAATAGACAAAACTTTGGCAAATTTAGGTGCTACTTTGCCACTACCTACTTCATGACCCAATTAAGTAATAGTAGATTGGCCAAAAGATTATTTATTCAGGTGTAATGTGAGCTGAAATGTTCTGATCCTCTGAAAGAGGGAATGAAGACAGGACACATGCTGACCCCACATATCAGAAACTACAACTATATCATCCAGGTAATCTGCCGTGTCTTCAAGTCTTTAATAGCCTCTTGGATCAGTTTTTGAAATGTGGCAGGCAAGTTCCACATTCCAAAAGGGGTCACAGTACAGTAGATCATTATATTACATGGGTTTATTTTCCATGTTTTGATTATTACACCTGCAAAATTGTGGCATTTTTTATATGCAAAACTTTGTAATATTAACTTAATGCAGTTCCATTTCTGGGTGGGGAAAAGATTTGGAGCATCTCCTGCTGGATGCAGGGATGTATCCCCACCATGTAGTAAGTTCTCAGGCCTTTTGGCTCAGGGTCAGGCCACTGTTTCTGTGGGGGAGGCCTACCTTCCTCCCATCACCCTGTCCCAGTGCTGCATGCATACTTGTCTTGTACAATTCTTGAAACACCTCAATTACTCAATTACAATTTATTCAACATATGTACACACTCCCATATAGGCTGCATCCCAACCAGTGAACCAGGTGCTAGAGGTTTAATGATTATTAGGTTACCCATTGTTAAACCAGTACCTTGGTTCATTGTCCAATCACAGGTGAGCCCACCAAGTGCTGAGGTGATACGGTTCATTCGCAGTCAGCATTTGCCAGACTTGCCTACCAGCTGGTTAAGTATGGTGCTCTCTGGCTTTTGTTTTTGCCATTCTGTCACCATTGTGTGGTACACTTACTATTCAGTCTCTTTACATAGTGTACATAAGTGTACATGTATATATATGGCAGATTATATCTGGTGAAGGAAATACAAGTTATAGTCTATCTGCTGAGTTTGTTTTGCTACAAAAACCATTACGACCAGGTCACAGGCCATTCTTATCTGTGTTCATAATATGGCAGCCTGTCTGGGAGCTGGAGCTGGAGCTAGAGCTGGTCTTGGTATTGCTGTCTCCTTTTCTATTGCCTGCCAGTCTTGCTACTGTATGTGTCCTGCAAGTTGTACTGTGCTATTGCTGCTTGTTGCATGCACTGCAAACAGCGTGTTACATTGGGCTAATGTTACAAACATGGGTGAAGCAGTTGGTGTCTGAAAATACTCTCCTAAATCTGCCCAAACTCTCTCTACAACCTTGCTGGTGAATTGCTCGTTCCATTGGCATAGAATATCAATGCGCTCTCACTGCTGTGCAGCTTCGTGACATTATTCATAGCAAATTAAGGGTTGAAGCAACTGTGGTGCACCAAACTGAGGTATCTCCCACTATAAAAGCTTTTAATCGTCAATCTTCTCTTAGGTTCCTTCATAATGCGGGAGGGCTAACACCAGAGCAATCAGACCAGCAGTCTCGTGAAGTAGGAAGTGCACTGGTTTTATCTCAGGGTGAGTCAGCTTCGTTGGTGCTTGAGTTAGCTAAACTCAGTCTTGAAACAACCAGAGAGCAGCGAGCATTTACTAGAGAGGAGTTTGATAGAGAGGAGGAGAGGAGGCAATTTAACCCTTAAACTGTCCAACCGTAGATCTAAGTTCACCTGTACAGTGCTCCGAATATTTTGAAAAATAAAAAAAACTTTTTTTTAAATTGAAGAGTGCATTTTTATAAATGTTATAGGATAAAAAAAAAATTTAGGGCCAGTACTTACCGAGATATAAGCTCGCGAAGTTGGTGCTAAATGATGAGGTGTCGGCAACATGGAACACTGCCGCTTGCAAAAATATTTTTTTTTATTATCACACTGGCTGATTCCCACCAAGGCAGGGTGGCCCGAAAAAGAAAAACTTTCACCATCATTCACTCCATCACTGTCTTGCCAGAAGGGTGCTTTACACTACATTTTTTAAATTGCAACATTAACACCCCTCCTTCAGAGTGCAGGCACTGTACTTCCCATCTCCAGGACTCAAGTCCGGCCTGCCGGTTTCCCTGAACCCCTTCATAAATGTTACTTTGCTCACTCTCCAACAGCACGTCAAGTATTAAAAACCATTTGTCTCCATTCACTCCTATCAAACACGCTCATGCATACCTGCTGGAAGTCCAAGCCCCTCGCACACAAAACCTCCTTTACCCCCTCTCTCCAACCTTTCCTAGGCCGATCCCTACCCCGCCTTCCTTCCACTACAGACTGATACACTCTTGAAGTCATTCTGTTTCGCTCCATTCTCTCTACATGTCCGCACCACCTCAACAACCCTTCCTCAGCCCTCTGGACAACAGTTTTGGTAATCCCGCACCTCCTCCTAACTTCCAAACTACGAATTCTCTGCATTATATTCACACCACACATTGCCCTCAGACATGACATCTCCACTGCCTCCAGCCTTCTCCTCGCTGCAACATTCATCACCCATGCTTCACACCCATATAAGAGCGTTGGTAAAACTATACTCTCATACATTCCCCTCTTTGCCTCCAAGGACAAAGTTCTTTGTCTCCACAGACTCCTAAGTGCACCACTCACTCTTTTTCCCTCATCAATTCTATGATTCACCTCATCTTTCATAGACCCATCCGCTGACACGTCCACTCCCAAATATCTGAATACATTCACCTCCTCCATACTCTCTCCCTCCAATCTGATATTCAATTTTTCATCACCTAATCTTTTTGTTATCCTCATAGCCTTGCTATTTCCTGTATTCACCTTTAATTTTCTTCTTTTGCACACCCTACCAAATTCATCCACCAATCTCTGCAACTTCTCTTCAGAATCTCCCAAGAGCACAGTGTCATCAGCAAAGAGCAGCTGTGACAACTCCCACTTTGTGTGTGATTCTTTATCTTTTAACTCCACGCCTCTTGTCAAGACCCTCGCATTTACTTCTCTTACAACCCCATCTATAAATATATTAAACAACCACGGTGACATCACACATCCTTGTCTAAGGCCTACTTTTACTGGGAAATAATTTCCCTCTTTCCTACATACTCTAACTTGAGCCTCACTATCCTCGTAAAAACTCTTCACTGCTTTCAGTAACCTACCTCCTACACCATACACTTGCAACATCTGCCACATTGCCCCCCTATCCACCCTGTCATACGCCTTTTCCAAATCCATAAATGCCACAAAGACCTCTTTAGCCTTATCTAAATACTGTTCACTTATATGTTTCACTGTAAACACCTGGTCCACACACCCCCTACCTTTCCTAAAGCCTCCTTGTTCATCTGCTATCCTATTCTCCGTCTTACTCTTAATTCTTTCAATAATAACTCTACCATACACTTTACCAGGTATACTCAGCAGACTTATCCCCCTATAATTTTTGCACTCTCTTTTATCCCCTTTGCCTTTATACAAAGGAACTATGCATGCTCTCTGCCAATCCCTAGGTACCTTACCCTCTTCCATACATTTATTAAATAATTGCACCAACCACTCCAAAACTATATCCCCACCTGCTTTTAACATTTCTATCTTTATCCCATCAATCCCGGCTGCCTTACCCCCTTTCATTTTACCTAATGCCTCACAAACTTCCCCTACACTCACAACTGGCTCTTCCTCACTCCTACAAGATGTTATTCCTCCTTGCCCTATACACGAAATCACAGCTTCCCTATCTTCATCAACATTTAACAATTCCTCAAAATATTCCCTCCATCTTCCCAATACCTCTAACTCTCCATTTAATAACTCTCCTCTCCTATTTTTAACTGACAAATCCATTTGTTCTCTAGGCTTTCTTAACTTGTTAATCTCACTCCAAAACTTTTGCAAAAATAATAAACATTTATCATTTCTTTCCAGTTCTTATCTATTTTTGTTGCTTTCATGTTATGATAATAATGTTTTGTTGCAGATCTTTTGATTTCCTAGCCAATTCTTGTTGAGACAGAAATGTTTGGTACTGAATTAGTAATCATACTGTCACAAACACACATGTTCACACTGATAAATTAATTTGTATACCTGGTTCAATCACATACTATTGTTTACATGTATATACAGGGTATTTACAAGTCCCATTTATGTTTCTAGAAGTCCACCACTGTATGATACTCCAAGAAGTATGGATTCATGCAGAGTGCCACTCCACATTGCTGATATATGACTCGAGTGTCTTCTCGCACTTGGGATTATTGTGTAATGTAAGCACACACACAAACTCTTTCTGGGAATACTTCTTCTTTGGAGTAGATGGTAGTGGTATTAGGCAGTGACAGTTAGGGGTTATTCAGTTAGGCACTTCCCCCTCTGGTTGTGGGGTGACAGGTCACTGTTGTGGGGTGACAGGTCACTGTGAAGTGGCAGGTATAGGTGTGGTACCATACTTTTTCGCTATCTGCTTGATGACATTGAGGGTGAATTCCGCATATCGTTGTCACTTCCCAGTCTTTATTTCGTATATGTTGAAGACACTGAGCATTGCAATGTCTACAAGGTGGAAAAACACTTTTATATACCACATGCGACTAAGAGAATATGAATGTGTAAATTCGAGAATTATGTGGATTAAAGTAAAGGTTGGATGCGAGAAGTGGGTCATAATAAGCGTGTATGCACCTGGAGAAGAGAGGAATGCAGAGGAGAGAGAGAGATTTTGGGAGATGTTAAGTGAATGTATAGGAGCCTTTGAACCAAGTGAGAGAGTAATTGTGGTAGGGGACCTGAATGCTAAAGTAGGAGAAACTTTTAGAGAGGGTGTGGTAGGTAAGTTTGGGGTGCCAGGTGTAAATGATAATGGGAGCCCTTTGATTGAACTTTGTATAGAAAGGGGTTTAGTTATAGGTAATACATATTTTAAGAAAAAGAGGATAAATAAGTATACACGATATGATGTAGGGCGAAATGACAGTAGTTTGTTGGATTATGTATTAGTAGATAAAAGACTGTTGAGTAGACTTCAGGATGTACATGTTTATCGAGGGGCCACAGATATATCAGATCACTTTCTAGTTGTAGCTACACTGAGAGTAAAAGGTAGATGGGATACAAGGAGAATAGAAGCATCAGGGAAGAGAGAGGTGAAGGTTTATAAACTAAAAGAGGAGGCAGTTAGGGTAAGATATAAACAGCTATTGGAGGGTAGATGGGCTAATGAGAGCATAGGCAATGGGGTCGAAGAGGAATGGGGTAGGTTTAAAAATGTAGTGTTAGAGTGTTCAGCAGAAGTTTGTGGTTACAGGAAAGTGGGTGCAGGAGGGAAGAGGAGCGATTGGTGGAATGATGATGTAAAGAGAGTAGTAAGGGAGAAAAAGTTAGCATATGAGAAGTTTTTACAAAGTAGAAGTGATGCAAGGAGGGAAGAGTATATGGAGAAAAAGAGAGAGGTTAAGAGAGTGGTGAAGCAATGTAAAAAGAGAGCAAATGAGAGAGTGGGTGAGCTGTTATCAACAAATTTTGTTGAAAATAAGAAAAAGTTTTGGAGTGAGATTAACAAGTTAAGGAAGCCTAGAGAACAAATGGATTTGTCAGTTAAAAATAGGAGAGGAGAGTTATTAAATGGAGAGTTAGAGGTATTGGGAAGATGGAGGGAATATTTTGAGGAATTGTTAAATGTTGATGAAGATAGGGAAGCTGTGATTTCGTGTATAGGGCAAGGAGGAATAACATCTTGTAGGAGTGAGGAAGAGCCAGTTGTGAGTGTGGGGGAAGTTCGTGAGGCAGTAGGTAAAATGAAAGGGGGTAAGGCAGCCGGGATTGATGGGATAAAGATAGAAATGTTAAAAGCAGGTGGGGATATAGTTTTGGAGTGGTTGGTGCAATTATTTAATAAATGTATGGAAGAGGGTAAGGTACCTAGGGATTGGCAGAGAGCATGCATAGTTCCTTTGTATAAAGGCAAAGGGGATAAAAGAGAGTGCAAAAATTATAGGGGGATAAGTCTGTTGAGTGTACCTGGTAAAGTGTATGGTAGAGTTATAATTGAAAGAATTAAGAGTAAGACGGAGAATAGGATAGCAGATGAACAAGGAGGCTTTAGGAAAGGTAGGGGGTGTGTGGACCAGGTGTTTACAGTGAAACATATAAGTGAACAGTATTTAGATAAGGCTAAAGAGGTCTTTGTGGCATTTATGGATTTGGAAAAGGCGTATGACAGGGTGGATAGGGGGGCAATGTGGCAGATGTTGCAAGTGTATGGTGTAGGAGGTAGGTTACTGAAAGCAGTGAAGAGTTTTTACAAGGATAGTGAGGCTCAAGTTAGAGTATGTAGAAAAGAGGGAAATTTTTTCCCAGTAAAAGTAGGCCTTAGACAAGGATGTGTGATGTCACCGTGGTTGTTTAATATATTTATAGATGGGGTTGTAAGAGAAGTAAATGCGAGGGTCTTGGCAAGAGGCGTGGAGTTAAAAGATAAAGAATCACACACAGGGTGGGAGTTGTCACAGCTGCTCTTTGCTGATGACACTGTGCTCTTGGGAGATTCTGAAGAGAAGCTGCAGAGATTGGTGGATGAATTTGGTAGGGTGTGCACCTACGCACACAGTCAACAAACCCTATCATCATGTCACACTTGTCAACTAGTTTCATATTGTTTGTATAGTCGACGACAGCAGCTGGCTTTTTAATAGGTTCATTGTTGAACCTGCTCAGTCTCTCTCTACCATCTCGTTTCTGTGGATGGTTGACAGCAGCATCACATCCTGTTTGTCATGCCATGTCTGTGCCATGATTTCATTGGCATAAAATGCTTCTACTAGATTTCCTCCACTGAACATTGGCATGCATTTTCTATTTCTTCTCACTGTTCCACATACCAGTTGTCTGTGTACAGTGCTTGACCCTTGCCAAGGTATGATCCATCATCTTGCGAACAACATCACTGGAAATGCCCAACATGCACCTGGTATTGTCGAGTGTGTTTTTCCCTGTGTAGATAATGACATCCAACACATCCACACATAACAAAGAGTTTTATACCAAAGCAGTTACGTTTGCTTGGTATATATTGTTTGAATGACAGTTGTCCCTTGAACAGAACCAAGGACTCGTCGACAACAATGTTCTTGAATGGATAAAAGTAGGCGATGAATTTTTGCCTCAGATACACAAACAATTCCCAGATTTTGTATAAGAGGTCATTTCTGTCTGAGAGGTGCAACATTCGCAACAACAGAGTGAATCTGTTGCAGGAAAGGAGGTCATGGAAGACTGTAGTACTGATGAAGTGGTCTGTGGACCAGTAGTGGCCTGTATTGTTCTTATATGTTTGTGGCATAAGCATGACAGTGCCAAGGAATAAATACATTTCAGCTACAGTTGTATCTTTCTGCCTGCACAGCCGTGAAGGCTCTGAAACATCTGTGTAGTCCATTGTATACTGATAGTACATGTTGGTCTGGGTAACAATTAGGTTCATTACTGGCTCATTAAAGTATAGTTGAAAATAGTCTAACTCTGTAGACTCATTTGTGATGGGACGTGTGGCATGATGCCACTTCCACTGGCATCAAAATTGAAAGGATGTGGCACAAATGGTGTACTTTCTGTCCAGTTCCATTCACGGTCACATGGTGCAGGGTAGACCTGTGGCATGTGGGAGCAGGAGGGGGTACAGGAGTGGAGGCAGCACATGATTGAGAGGGTGCCAGGTGGTCCTTTGTCTGTCCACCCACCATGCCATGAGGTCCAGGCACCATGCCACCCCTCTCTTCCTCCATCCCAGCATATTCACCTTCATGATCACTATCACTAACAGTGGCTGGGGTTTCGGATCGTGACCTCATACAACCCTTGTCGCTGACTGTATATGGCACACTGCCTGAACTCAGGTTACAATGCCTGAAAGTACGTTTCACTGGGGAATAATGACAATCACTTTCACTTGACAAAAGTTTCTATGGGCATAAAATCGATTTCATCATTGTCACATATATCACTCTCACTATCATCACCAAAATGCATGGAAAATGATAATTTCCTCTTGTGGAGTTGCCTTTGGGAAGTAACACTAGCAGCCCCAAAGGTGCTGGGCTGAGGGTCTGTTGTGGCCACACTGGCCACTTCAGAAGTGCTGGGCTAAGGGTCTGGTATGGCCACACTGTCCACACTGGCCACCCCAGAGGTCATGGACTGAGGGTCTGTTGTGGCCACACTGGCCACAATAGCCACACTGGCCACCTCAAAAGTGCTGGGCTGATGGTCTGGTATGGAGACACTGTCTACACTGGCCTTCCCAGAGGTCATGGCCTGAGGGTCATCTGGGTTATCATCAAAAGTTTCACTAATTCCCTGATCATTAGTGGCTGTATCAGAGTCAAAACCACTAAACTCACATTCTGTGTGACTTTCCAAGAATAATAGTGTTAATACAAGGCATGAGTGAATCACAGGGGTTTGCCATGATGTTGACCGAAGATGGAGCTGAAACTAACTGGTGTTACCATGCAGTACTCCGGTGTCCCCGATTTTTTTTATAGTGCGCACGCTGAGTGTGCACATCCATTCTCTCATGTCTAGGTGAATCTGGCCTATTACTCCAATTTTGAAGGAATGAAAATAAAATGTTGATCTACGTTTGGAGTCCCCTGCACGTGAACATAGAACTATGTGTGGACAGTTTAACCCTTTCAGGGTCCAAGGCCAAAATCGGAAGGGGTGCCCCAGTGTCCAAGAAATTTTGAAAAAAAAAAATTATTTTTTCTTACTGAATTAAAGAGTATATTTTTGTGACGGTCATAAAAGAAAAAAAAAAATCTGATCAGTACTTAACAAGATACAGAGGCAAGAAGTTGACCCAAAATGACTGGGTGGCGGCAACGTCAGCGATTTCCACAAACTCGCATTTCTTTATTTTACGTTTTTTATACTTTTTTCTTTTCTTTTCTAATTTTTTTCTTTTCCTAGTAACATTTGTGGCCTGTGAGACCAATACTGTATATAATGTATATATATATATATAAACTCACTGTATTGAACACAATAACCACACTAAAGTTATTACTATAATATTGTTTGCCACTTTTGTTTACTACAATAAACATGCACAAATCTTGTATAATACTAATGTTCTATCATATATTTACATATGTACAATCACTGGACATGTTTTTAGAATTGCTGCAGCTTGTGGAACTCCTTGAAACAAGGCACCATGCACAGAGGTACCTTACATTACTCACACATAAACCGAGTGTCTTTGTGTCTTTGTTGTCGTAGTTTTGTTTGTGCAGAGACAACACATCTTTTCTGAGCAAATTTCTTCTTAGTTGTTGCAGGAAGCTGTATTATGAAATGATCACCTTCCTTCCTCAAACGCTTGGGTATATCCTGAGGAGTTTGAGGACGGTTTTGTATAGCAGGTGTTGTTACCTGGTATTTCATTATGAGTTGTTTGACAACAGACAAACAAAATTCACCATACAGTGGTCTGTTGCCAGTCTTCACTTGGTACATATTATATGCATTGAGCATTGAAATGTCCATGAGATGGAAGAAAAGTTTCATGTACCACTTGTAACTCTTAAGAACACAATCAACAAAGCCAATCTGCATGTCACATTTGTCAACCAAGCGCATGTTTTGTGTATAATCAATCACTGTCGCTGGTTTTTGAATACGTTCATTAGTCACTCGATCAACTTTATTACTACCAGCTAGGCGAGAGATTTCTTCTTGAGCAGTTGCTTTAACAAGTGATTTAAGGAACAGATTACTAGCAAAGCACAAGAGTTCACAGCTGTTTTAAATAATGATGAATTGTTGTTTATCAGACTGTTAAAACAACAGTTCTTGGAGTGGTTCTTGGCAAGCGGTGTTGCCAATTTCCGTAATCTGGTACAATTACTTTTGGTGGATAACCTGCTGGAATCCATTGGACCAGAGGTTAGAATCTTTCTTGAAGATCATTTGTTGATCACTGTCAGCCAGCCAGGTTGGCTGACACTTTTGAGACTAACTGCTCCTTGTCTGAGTGGTTTAATCTTTCTCCCAACAGCCTGGCATGACTAGAGATTGTCAGAGACGAGTTCCTGACTGGAGGACAAAGTGGCAGGACAAAAGTGAACAACGATGCCAACCAAGTCGTCTGGTGAGCCACGATATCAAACTTGCAGCCAACCTGGTGAGAGACAACCTCAAACTTATGGTCAACATGATGAACAATGACACCAGTATACAGAGTGGCACCAGCCACAAAATCAGCAAGGAGCCAAAGGAAAATGTGAGGTAACCTGCTTGTTGTTTTAAACCCGGTCACATTAAGTCCAACTGCCCAGTTAAGCCCCAACCCTTAGGAAAAATAAATATCCTCCCTCTTGAGATGAACCAGAAAGAAGTAGAGTTGGGTAAGGCCCCATACTACAGTACAAGCCACATCTCCCTTCAGGACAATGAAAAGAAAATTGAAGTACAGTAGGGTGCCACTCATATGGCAGATTAGGTTCCAGGCTACCACTGGAAAGCGGACATCACCAGAAAGTGGAACGCCATTTTTTCAATTTATAAATGCATATAAATACCAGATAACAAGCTTACTCTAACATATATTAAGTTAGCAATAGAACTAGGCATTAAAAACAATAAAAAGTAAAATAAGCACACAGTACTCCCATTACCTACCTTAAAATATTTGTAGTATTAATGAAGGGTGAGAGGTGAGTTGTATTTATTTATAGGAAGTCAGATGTGGGAGGTATGGTAGCCAGCCAGGCCAGTCTACCCCACCCACACATAATAAACTATGGCATTTTAAGGGCTAAGAGTGATAAAATACATGTACAGTACACTCTTTATTTACCTTAAAATATTTGTAGTCTTAACCCCTTAACTGTTGAAACATAGATCTACATTGTTTTAGCTAGCGCTCTAAACAGATCAACATCTTATTTTTCCTGCCTCCAAATTTGGCATGATTGACCTGAGATGCCTGGTCAGTATAGAATGAGTCTTAACACTTGGTGTGCCCAGTATTAACAAATCTGGGACCACTTAGTACCATGTGGGAGCACCAGTTCAATTGAGCACCAGCTAGAGCAAACAGTGCAGAAAACACCAGGGATTCACTGATGTTATGTTTTGTTAACACTTAACTTGTAAGAGGAAAGTGATGTTGACCCTGAGTTTAGTGGCTTTCAGATGGATGTGGTCACAAGTAGTCGAGGAAATTAAAAAACCTTGATAATAACCCATATGCAACATTTGTGCAATATCTTTTCAATTTTGATACCACTGGTAGTGTCATCCTGCCAGAATGTCCTATGACCTATGCCTTAAGTAAAGAGAAACAATTCAGGAACATGTGTAATATGTGTTTGGCAGGCCAGCTGGCTGGGTGGCTGGCAGACTGCTGGGTGGGTGGGTGACTGGCTGGCTGATTGTCTTTGGCTCTCTCTATCCCTGTCTGTATCTATCTCTGTCTATCCCTGTCTCCATCTGTCTCTGTCTCACAGGTACATACAAATACCCTTATTATTCATAATGTAAATTGCCTAGGAAAGCATGAGTGGCAAGTAATATGCATTTTTACTTGTTCAGGAATCAGACGTGACGACTCTGCATCATTGTGTAATACCTGTTGGTTCATGACTGGCTCTCTCTCTGAGACAGAAAGACAGATAAGAGGAAACAGATAAACAGAGAGAGCTAGACAAGCAAACAGAGAAGAAGGTAGACACAGTGACAAACAGATAGACAGGCAGACAGACAGACAGACAGACAGACACATTTATGTGTAGCAGTGAAAATAAATAAATCCAAGGCAGTGCACAATCATCATATGTCACTCCACTGCTACAGTCAGAAGTGGAGTCACACTCATCTTAAGCCATACTACAAGGAGTTTCATATATTCTCTAGCATGTCTAAAACATTGCTGGAATCTATAAATACTGTGTATATACATTAGGGCCCCACTTGTACGGTAGGTTAGGTTCCAAGCTACTGCTGGAAAACAGTCATCACCGGAAAGCAGAACACCATTTTTTCCACTTATAAATGTATATAAATGCCAGATAACAAGTTTACACAAACATATATTAAGTTACCAATAGAACCAGGCATTAAAAAACAAAAAAAATAAAACACACACAGTACACTCATTATTTACCTCAAAATATTTGTAATCTTAATGTATGGCAAAAGGTGAGTAGTATTTACTGTAAGAAGTCAGGTGTGGTTGCCCTCCTGGCCACCCCACCCACACATGATATACTATGACACTTAAAGTATTCTAAAGTGATAAAATGCACATACAGTGGACCCTTGGTCATCGGCTGTAATTCGTTACAGAACGTCAGCCTAAATCCGAAAAAGTCAAAAACCAAAATAATATTTCCCATGAGAATTAATGTAAATACTATTAATCTGTTTCAGACACCCAAAAATATTTAAAAAAAAATTCACTTTTTTAAAGATTAACTATAGTTTTGCATACACAAAACAATGAGACCTAAATCAAATGACTAATGAAATGGAAAAACGAGCATTTAACATCACTTTTACCTTTATTGAAGATTCTTGTTGGCACTAATATCAACTCTACAGCTTATTTATCTATCACAATTCATCTAACATGACATAATAAACAATATTAATAACAGAAACATGATATATATTCTAGAATGAATAAAATATGTCATAACATGTGTGAGGAGTAAGTGTTGGTGGTGTTGTTGGGTTTATAAGGGCCACCGAGAGAGACCGTACATATTAGTGGTAGTGGAGGCGGCAGCTGAAGCCACCAACACTATTCACACTGAAACACGACTATGGTGCTCTTTGCACCTACTTCTAGGTTGAGGGACTGATTACCTTATCTTTTGTACATAGTTCTATTGTCTTCAAGTTATGTCCTGGAATTTGTATTGATAAAGCCACTGGATGGCGAAACGTCTACAATAAAGATACCCAGATGTTGCACATGTGTCTTAATTTCATCAAACAATGTA